>NC_086325.1:171019278-171319278 GCF_036172605.1 Pelobates fuscus
AGCCCTGCTTCTATCTATCTATCTATCTATGGATTTATATAGTGTATAAACAGAGCGAGTCCTGCTTCTATCTATGGATTTATATAGTGTATAAACAGAGCGAGCCCTGCTTCTATCTCTGGATTTATATAGTGTATAAACAGAGCGAGTCCTGCTTCTATCTATCTATGGATTTATATAGTGTATAAACAGAGCGAGCCCTGCTTCTATCTACCTATGGATTTATATAGTGTATAAACAGAGCGAGCCCTGCTTCTATCTATCTATGGATTTATATAGTGTATAAACAGAGCGAGCCCTGCTTCTATCTATCTATGGATTTATATAGTGTATAAACAGAGCGAGTCCTGCTTCTATATATCTATGGATTTATATAGTGTATAAACAGAGCGAGCCCTGCTTCTATCTATGGATTTATTTAGTGTATAAACAGAGCGAGCCCTGCTTCTATCTATCTATCTATGGATTTATATAGTGTATAAACAGAGCGAGTCCTGCTTCTATCTATCTATGGATTTATATAGTGTATAAGCAGAGCGAGTCCTGCTTCTATATATCTATGGATTTATATAGTGTATAAACAGAGCGAGCCCTGCTTCTATCTATCTATGGATTTATATAGTGTATAAACAGAGCGAGTCCTGCTTCTATCCATGGATTTATATATTGTATAAACAGAGCGAGCCCTGCTTCTATCTATCTATGGATTTATATAGTGTATAAACAGAGCGAGCCCTGCTTCTATCTATCTATGGATTTATATAGTGTATAAACAGAGCGAGCCCTGCTTCTATCTATGGATTTATTTAGTGTATAAACAGAGCGAGCCCTGCTTCTATCTATCTATCTATGGATTTATATAGTGTATAAACAGAGTGAGTCCTGCTTCTATCTATCTATGGATTAATATAGCGTATAAACAGAGCGAGCCCTGCTTCTATCTATCTATGGATTTATATAGTGTATAAACATAGCAAGCCCTGCTTCTATCTATCTATGGATTTATATAGTGTATAAACAGAGCGAGTCCTGCTTCTATCTATCTATGGATTTATATAGTGTGTAAACAGAGCGAGTCCTGCTTCTATCTATCTATGGATTTATATAGTGTATAAACAGAGCGAGCCCTGCTTCTATCTATCTATGGATTTATATAGTGTATAAACAGAGCGAGCCCTGCTTCTATCTATCTATGGATTTATATAGTGTATAAACAGAGCGAGCCCTGCTTCTATCTATCTATGGATTTATATAGTGTATAAACAGAGTGAGCCCTGCTTCTATCTATCTATGGATTTATATAGTGTATAAACACAGCGAGCCCTGCTTCTATCTATCTATGGATTTATATAGTGTATAAACAGAGCGAGCCCTGCTTCTATCTATCTATAGATTTATATAGTGTATAAACAGAGCGAGCCCTGCTTCTATCTATCTATGGATTTATATAGTGTATAAACAGAGCGAGCCCTGCTTCTATCCATCTATGGATTTATATAGTGTATAAACAGAGCGAGTCCTGCTTCTATCTATCTATGGATTTATATAGTGTATAAACAGAGCGAGTCCTGCTTCTATCTATCTATCTATGGATTTATATAGTGTATAAACAGAGCGAGCCCTGCTTCTATCCATCTATGGATTTATATAGTGTATAAACAGAGCGAGCCCTGCTTCTATCTATCTATGGATTTATATAGTGTATAAACAGAGCGAGCCCTGCTTCTATCTATGGATTTATATAGTGTATAAACAGAGCGAGCCCTGCTTCTATCTATCTATTGATTTATATAGTGTATAAACAGAGCGAGCCCTGCTTCTATCTATCTATGGATTTATATAGTGTATAAACAGAGCAAGCCCTGCTTCTATTTATGGATTTATATAGTGTATAAACAGAGCGAGTCCTGCTTCTATCTATCTATGGATTTATATAGTGTATAAACAGTTTTTAGGAGTTTAACCCCCCCCCCCCCCCCCCCCTCACCCCTTCGTGCCCCTAGTTCCATGAGTCCTAATGCTCTGCTCCTTACCAAGGGAAACAATAAGCTGCAGAATAAAGCGGGAAGGCTGGTTCTGAAGGAAGGAGATTACGGTCCAGAGGCTCAGGGGGCCCCATGCCCAGGCAGTGATGGTCTCCATGCAAACTGTGAAATTATCTGCTCTGAGGGAGAAATAAAAAAACAAAAACAAAAAAAAATACAACTGAGTGAGTGAGTGAGTGAGTGAGTGAGACAGATAGGACCATTAGACAGGCAGCTCCATGCAGTGAGGGGTGGTGGAAGACAGGCAGCACCATGCAGTGAGGGGTGGTGGAAGACAGGCAGCACCATGCAGTGAGGGGTGGTGGAAGACAGGCACCTCCATGCAGTAAGGGGGGGGGGGGGGATGGCACCATGCAGTGAGCGGTGGGGGAAGACAGGCAGCACCATGCAGTGAGGGGTGGTGGAAGACAGGCAGCACCATGCAGTGAGGGGGGGGGGGGATGGCACCATGCAGTGAGGGGTGGGGGAAAGACAGGCGGCTCCATGCAATAAGGGGGGGATGGCACCATGCAGTGAGGGTTGGAAGACAGGCAGATCAATACAGTGAGGGGAGGTATATGGTCCCAGATATAGGTGTAACCGGGTGCGCAATCACACACCAGATAAAACTCACATCACATATCGACTGTCTCCTTTGCCATATTCCTTCCCTGAAAAGAAACAAGCTAATAATCAGACAGAAACACAACTCCCCCTCCTCCCCGTTACCAGCCTTTAATACCCCCCCCTCCTCCCCGTTACCAGCCTTTAATACCCCCCTTCTCCCCGTTACCAGCCTTTAATACCCCCCTTCTCCCCGTTACCAGCCTTTAATACCCCCCCTCCTCCCCGTTACCAGCCTTTAATACCCCCCTCCTCCGCGTTACCAGCCTTTAATACCCCCCTCCTCCCCGTTACCAGCCTTTAATACCCCCCTTCTCCCCGTTACCAGCCTTTAATACCCCCCTTCTCCCCGTTACCAGCCTTTAATACCCCCCTTCTCCCCGTTACCAGCCTTTAATAACCCCCTTCTCCCCTTTACCAGCCTTTAATACCCCCCTCCTCCCCGTTACCAGCCTTTAATACCCCCCTCCTCCCCGTTACCAGCCTTTAATACCCCCCCTCCTCCCCGTTACCAGCCTTTAATACCCCCCCTCCTCCCCATTACCAGCCTTTAATACCCCCCCTCCTCCCCATTACCAGCCTTTAATACCCCCCTCCTCCCCATTACCAGCCTTTAATACCCCCCCTCCTCCCCATTACCAGCCTTTAATACCCCCCTCCTCCCCATTACCAGCCTTTAATACCCCCCCTCCTCCCCGTTACCAGCCTTTAATACCCCCCCTCCTCCCTGTTACCAGCTTATCTCCTAGCCCTGCTACACATAACAGAACATAAACGGTGTACTGCCACCAAGCGTGGGACAGAGGATAGTATCACCTTACTCCACTGTGAGAAACACCAGCGCTGTGACCCCACAACCCCAAGACAGACACTCCCCAATGCCCCTACATACACAGCTGTGATAGAAAGGCCTGGTCCTGGGGAATTTCCTGGTAGTATAGTGAGAACCATCCTTCAATCACACCGTGTATGAAGCCACAGATAGTAAACCAGCACAGAGCCAGGCGGCGGACTGGGCCCATCTTGGAGGAGCGGCCGGTCACGAACCACGTTGCCACCAGTAAGACTCCGGACACAGAAAACAGAAAGGCCAAAATCTGCCACATGGGTCGGTCATTGGGGCGATAGCCATCCAGACGCAGATCTCGGGGCCAGTAAGGGTGAGACATGGGAGAACCAGAATACTGAGCCATAGCAAGATCAACTACCTGTCAAACAAAAACAACATGGCGGCACTCCCGCTGTAAAGACCAGGAAACCAGCAAGCAAAATCTATACAGGCACTATACAGGGCACAGGCACTATACAGGGTACAGGCACTATACAGGGTACAGGCACTATACAGGGTACAGGCACTATACAGGGTACAGGCACTATACAGGGTACAGGCTCACACATTACACAGACACTATACAGGGTACAGGCTCGCACATTACACAGGCACTATACAGGGTACAGGCACTATACAGGGTACAGGCACTATACAGGGTACAGGCACTATACAGGGTACAGGCACTATACAGGGTACAGGCTCACACATTGCACAGGCACTATACAGGGTACAGGCACTATACAGGGTACAGGCTCGCACATTACACAGACACTATACAGGGTACAGGCTCGCACATTACACAGGCACTATACAGGGTACAGGCTCACACATTACACAGGCACTATACAGGGTACAGGCTCACACACTATACAGGCACTATACAGGGTACAGGCTCGCACACTATACAGGCACTATACAGGGTACAGGCTCGCACATTACACAGGCACTATACAGGGTACAGGCTCACACATTACACAGGCACTATACAGGGTACAGGCTCACACATTACACAGGCACTATACAGGGTACAGGCTCGCACATTACACAGGCACTATACAGGGTACAGGCTCGCACACTATACAGGCACTATACAGGGTACAGGCTCGCACATTACACAGGCACTATACAGGGTACAGACACTATACAGGGTACAGGCTCGCACACTATACAGGCACTATACAGGGTACAGGCTCGCACATTACACAGGCACTATACAGGGTACAGGCTCGCACATTACACAGGCACTATACAGGATACAGGCTCACACATTACACAGGCACTATACAGGATACAGGCTCACACATTACACAGGCACTATACAGGGTACAGGCTCACACATTACACAGGCACTATGCAGGGTACAGGCTCACACATTACACAGGCACTATACAGGATACAGGCTCGCACATTACACAGGCACTATACAGGGTGCAGGCTCGCACATTACACAGGCACTATACAGGGTACAGGCTCGCACACTATACAGGCACTATACAGGGTACAGGCTCACACATTACACAGGCACTATACAGGGTACAGGCTCGCACATTACACAGGCACTATACAGGGTACAGGCTCGCACATTACACAGACACTATACAGGATACAGGCTCACACATTACACAGGCACTATACAGGGTACAGGCTCGCACATTACACAGGCACTATACAGGATACAGGCTCACACATTACACAGACACTATACAGGGTACAGGCTCACACATTACACAGGCACTATACAGGATACAGGCTCACACATTACACAGACACTATACAGGGTACAGGCTCGCACACTATACAGGCACTATACAGGGTACAGGCTCACACATTACACAGGCACTATACAGGGTACAGGCTCGCACATTACACAGGCACTATACAGGGTACAGGCTCACACATTACACAGGCACTATACAGGGTACAGGCTCGCACATTACACAGGCACTATACAGGGTACAGGCTCGCACACTATACAGGCACTATACAGGGTACAGGCTCACACACTATACAGGCACTATACAGGGTACAGGCTCGCACACTATACAGGCACTATACAGGGTACAGGCTCGCACATTACACAGGCACTATACAGGGTACAGGCTCGCACATTACACAGACACTATACAGGGTACAGGCTCGCACATTACACAGACACTATACAGGGTACAGGCTCGCACATTACACAGACACTATACAGGGTACAGGCTCACACATTACACAGGCACTATACAGGGTACAGGCTCGCACATTACACAGGCACTATACAGGGTACAGGCTCGCACATTACACAGGCACTATACAGGATACAGGCTCACACATTACACAGGCACTATACAGGGTACAGGCTCGCACATTACACAGACACTATACAGGGTACAGGCTCACACATTACACAGGCACTATACAGGATACAGGCTCACACATTACACAGACACTATACAGGGTACAGGCTCGCACACTATACAGGCACTATACAGGCTCACACATTACACAGGCACTATACAGGGTACAGGCTCGCACATTACACAGGCACTATACAGGGTACAGGCTCACACATTACACAGGCACTATACAGGGTACAGGCTCGCACATTACACAGGCACTATACAGGGTACAGGCTCACACATTACACAGACACTATACAGGGTACAGGCTCACACATTACACAGACACTATACAGGGTACAGGCTCACACATTACACAGACACTATACAGGGTACAGGCTCACACATTACACAGACACTATACAGGGTACAGGCTCGCACACTATACAGGCACTATACAGGGTACAGGCTCACACATTACACAGACACTATACAGGGTACAGGCTCGCACACTATACAGGCACTATACAGGGTACAGGCTCGCACATTACACAGGCACTATACAGGGTACAGGCTCGCACATTACACAGGCACTATACAGGGTACAGACACTATACAGGGTACAGGCTCGCACATTGCACAGGCACTATACAGGGTACAGGCTCGCACATTACACAGGCACTATACAGGGTGCAGGCACTATACAGGGTGCAGGGTGCAGGCACTATACAGGGTGCAGGGTGCAGGCACTATACAGGGTGCAGGCACTATACAGGGTGCAGGCACTATACAGGGTGCAGGCACTATGCAGGGTGCAGGCACTATACAGGGTGCAGGGTGCAGGCACTATACAGGGTGCAGGGTGCAGGCACTATACAGGGTGCAGGCACTATACTCACTCTAGCAGGTAGGTAGGTAGGTAGGTAGGCAGGTTCTCTAGGTGGACAGACAGGTGGGTGGGCAGGTTCTCTGTCACTAATACTGTCTGCAGCTCATTCTATACTGGAAGCCCCGCCTACTATCAAACTACAACCAATCATCGCTCACAGAGAGCAATCTGTCTGCTGGCACCATGTGATACGGCTTCTGATTGGATAGTCAGGAGATGGGCGGAGACACACCTTCACGAGATACTCGCTCGATGCTTCCCAATTGGCTGAAATGCTGACAATAGGCGGGCTCTGATAAGCTGACCACGCCCATCACCAGAGACCTCCCATTCTGCACCCCAATAACCAGAGACCACCCATACTGCACCCCAATAACCAGAGACCACCCATACTGCACCCCAATAACCAGACCCCACTCATACTGCACCCCAATAACCAGAGACCACCCATACTGCACCCCAATAACCAGAGACCACCCATACTGCACCCCAATAACCAGACCCCAACCATACTGCACCCCAATAACCAGACACCACCCACACTGCACCCCAATAACAAGACCCCACCCATACTGCACCCCAATAACCAGACACCACCCACACTGCACCCCAATAACCAGACCCCACCCACACTGCACCCCAATAACCAGACCCCACCCATAATGCACCCCAATAACCAGACACCACCCACACTGCACCCCAATAACCAGACACCACCCACACTGCACCCCAGTAACCAGACACCACCCACACTGCACCCCAATAACCAGACACCACCCACACTGCACCCCAATAACCAGAGACCTCCCATACTGCACCCCAATAACCAGACACCACTCATACTGCATCCCAATAACCAGAGACCACCCATACTGCACCCCAATAACCAGGCCCCACTCATACTGCACCCCAATAACCAGACCCCACCCATAATGCACCCCAATAACCAGACACCACCCACACTGCACCCCAATAACCAGACACCACCCACACTGCACCCCAGTAACCAGACCCCACTCATACTGCACCCCAATAACCAGACCCCACCCATACTGCACCCCAATAATCAGAGACCACCCACACTGTACCCCAATAACCAGACACCTCCTATACTGCACCCCAATAACCAAATGAAAAGCTGGGAGAGGAGTGGGGGTAATGAGAAGCTGGGGGAGGAGTGGAGGAATGAGAAGCTGTGGGAGGAGTGGGGAGGAATGAGAAGCTGGGGGAGGAGTGGGGAGGAATGAGAGGCTGGGGAGGAGTGGGTAGGAATGAGAAGCTGGGAGAGGAGTGGGGAGGAATGAGAAGCTGGGAGAGGAGTGGGGAGGAATGAGAAGCTGGGGGGGGAGTGGGGGGAATGAGAAGCTGGGGGGGGAGTGGGGGGAATGAGAAGCTGGGGTGGGAGTGGGGGGAATGAGAAGCTGGGGGGGAGTGGGGGGAATGGGAAGCTGGGAGAGGAGTGGGGGGGAATGAGAAGCTGGGGGAGGAGTGGGGGGGAATGAGAAGCTGGGGGAGGAGTGGGGGGGAATGAGAAGCTGGGAGAGGAGTGGGGGGAATGAGAAGCTGGGAGAGGAGTGGGGGGAATGAGAAGCTGGGGGAGGAGGGGGGATGAGAAGCTGGGAGAGGAGGGGGGTGAGAAGCTGGGAGAGGATGGGGGGATGAGAAGTTGGGAGAGGAGTGGGGGGAAATGAGAAGCTGGGGGAGGAGTGGGGGGAATGGGAAGCTGGGGGAGGAGTGGGGGGAATGGGAAGCTGGGAGAGGAGTGGGGGGGAATGAGAAGCTGGGGGAGGAGGGGGGATGAGAAGCTGGGGGAGGAGGGGGGGAATGGGAAGCTGGGTGAGGAGTGGGGGGAATGGGAAGCTGGGTGAGGAGTGGGGGGAATGGGAAGCTGGGGGAATGAGTGGGGGGAATGGGAAGCTGGGGAGGAGTGGGGGGAATGGGAAGCTGGGGGAATGAGTGGGGGGAATGGGAAGCTGGGGGAATGAGTGGGGGGAATGGGAAGCTGGGGGAGGAGTGGGGGGAATGGGAAGCTGGAGGAGGAGTGGGGGGGAATGAGAAGCTGGGAGAGGAGTGGGGGGATGAGAAGCTGGGAGAGGAGTGGGGGGATGAGAAGCTGGGAGAGGAGTGGGGAGGATGAGAAGCTGGGGAGGAGTGGGGGGGAATGAGAAGCTGGTGGAGGAGTGGGGGGGAATAAGAAGCTGGGAGAGGAGTGGGGGGATGATAAGCTGGGAGAGGAGTGGGGGGATGAGAAGCTGGGAGAGGAGTGGGGGGATGAGAAGCTTGGGGAGGAGTGGGGAGGAATGAGAAACTGGGGAAGGAGTGGGGGGAATGAGAAGCTGGGGGAGGAGTGGGGGGAATGAGAACCTGGGGGAGGAGTGGGGGGAATGAGAAGTTGGGGAGGAGGGGGGGATGAAAAGCTGGGAGAGGAGTGGGGGGAATGAGAAGCTGGGGAGGAGTGGGGAGGAATGAGAAGCTGGGGAGGAGTGGGGGGGGATGAGAAGCTGGGGGAGGAGTGGGGGAATGAGAAGCTGGTGGAGGAGTGGGGGGAATGAGAAGTTGGGGAGGAGGGGGGGATGAAAAGCTGGGAGAGGAGTGGGGGGAATGAGAAGCTGGGGAGGAGTGGGGAGGAATGAGAAGCTGGGGAGGAGTGGGGGGGAATGAGAAGCTGGGGGAGGAGTGGGGGAATGAGAAGCTGGTGGAGGAGTGGGGGGATGAGAAGCTGGGAGAGGAGTGGGGGGATGAGAAGCTGGGAGAGGAGTGGGGGGGAATGAGAAGCTGGGGGAGGAGTGGGGGGAATGAGAAGCTGGGGGAGGAGTGGGGGGAATGAGAAGCTGGGAGAGGAGTGGGGGGAATGAGAAGCTGGGAGAGGAGTGGGGGGGAATGAGAAGCTGGGAGAGGAGTGGGGGGGATGAGAAGCTGGGGGAGGAGTGGGGGAATGAGAAGCTGGGGGAGGAGTGGGGGAATGGGAAGCTGGGTGAGGAGTGGGGGGAATGGGAAGCTGGGGGAATGAGTGGGGGGAATGGGAAGCTGGGGAGGAGTGAGGGGAATGGGAAGCTGGGGGAATGAGTGGGGGGAATGGGAAGCTGGGGGAGGAGTGGGGGGAATGGGAAGCTGGAGGAGGAGTGGGGGGGAATGAGAAGCTGGGAGAGGAGTGGGGGGATGAGAAGCTGGGAGAGGAGTGGGGGGATGAGAAGCTGGGAGAGGAGTGGGGAGGATGAGAAGCTGGGAGAGGAGTGGGGAGGATGAGAAGCTGGGGAGGAGTGGGGGGGAATGAGAAGCTGGTGGAGGAGCGGGGGGATGATAAGCTGGGAGAGGAGTGGGGGGATGAGAAGCTGGGAGAGGAGTGGGGGGATGATAAGCTGGGAGAGGAGCGGGGGGATGATAAGCTGGGAGAGGAGTGGGGGGGATGAGAAGCTGGGAGAGGAGTGGGGGGATGAGAAGCTGGGAGAGGAGTGGGGGATGAGAAGCTGGGGGAGGAGTGGGGGAATGAGAAGCTGGTGGAGGAGCGGGGGGATGATAAGCTGGGAGAGGAGTGGGGGGATGAGAAGCTGGGAGAGGAGTGGGGGGATGATAAGCTGGGAGAGGAGCGGGGGGATGATAAGCTGGGAGAGGAGTGGGGGAATGAGAAGCTGGGGGAGGAGTGGGGGGATGAGAAGCTGGGAGAGGAGTGGGGGGATGAGAAGCTGGGAGAGGAGTGGGGGGATGATAAGCTGGGGGAGGAGTGGGGGGATGAGAAGCTGGGGGAGGAGTGGGGGGATGAGAAGCTGGGAGAGGAGTGGGGGGATGATAAGCTGGGGGAGGAGTGGGGGAATGAGAAGCTGGGGGAGGAGTGGGGGAATGAGAAGCTGGGGGAGGAGTGGGGGATGAGAAGCTGGTGGAGGAGTGGGGGGATGATAAGCTGGGAGAGGAGTGGGGGATGAGAAGCTGGTGGAGGAGTGGGGGGATGATAAGCTGGGGAGGAGTGGGGGGGGGGGGGGGGATGAGCCATTCATTCTGTATCTGCTCTGTGATTGGTTGATGTTCCATCTCTCTCTCCGTCCTGATTGGATCTCAGCAGCCCAACACAATATCCGCTCGCTGATTGGCTGCCATTTATTCACACGCTGATTGGCTCGCTGCTCTGTGTCCTGCACTGTGATTGGCTGATCCACAGCCAGCAGAATCCCCATTGTAAGATCCAGCGGGGATGGAATCCGGGAACTGAGGAGAGACAGGTAGTGAGAGTGAGTGAGCACTCACAGGGTTAACCCCCCCCCCCCTGTGCTATCCAATGCATGGCTTCCTGGCACTCACAGGGTCAACCCCTCCCCCCCCCGTGCTATCCAATGCATGGCTTCCTGGCACTCACAGGGTTAACCCCCCCCCCGTGCTATCCAATGCATGGCTTCCTGGCACTCACAGGGTTAACCCCCCCCCCCCGTGCTATCCAATGCATGGCTTCCTGGCACTCACAGGGTTAACCCCCCCCCCTGTGCTATCCAATGCATGGCTTCCTGGCACTCACAGGGTTAACCCCCCCCCCCGTGCTATCCAATGCATGGCTTCCTGGCACTCACAGGGTTAACCCCCCCCCCCTGTGCTATCCAATGCATGGCTTCCTGGCACTCACAGGGTTAACCCCCCCCCCCGTGCTATCCAATGCATGGCTTCCTGGCACTCACAGGGTTAACCCCCCCCCCCCCCCCCCGTGCTATCCAATGCATGGCTTCCTGGCACTCACAGGGTTAACCCCCCCTGTGCTATCCAATGCATGGCTTCCTGGCACTCACAGGGTTAACCCCCCCCCCCCCTGTGCTATCCAATGCATGGCTTCCTGGCACTCACAGGGTTAACCCCCCCCCCGTGCTATCCAATGCATGGCTTCCTGGCACTCACAGGGTTAACCCCCCCTGTGCTATCCAATGCATGGCTTCCTGGCACTCACAGGGTTAACCCCCCCTGTGCTATCCAATGCATGGCTTCCTGGCACTCACAGGGTTAACCCCCCCCCCTGTGCTATCCAATGCATGGCTTCCTGGCACTCACAGGGTTAACCCCCCCGTGCTATCCAATGCATGGCTTCCTGGCACTCACAGGGTTAACCCCCCCCGTGCTATCCAATGCATGGCTTCCTGGCACTCACAGGGTTAACCCCCCCTCCCCTCCCGTGCTATCCAATGCATGGCTTCCTGGACATTTACAGGGTCAACCCCCCCCCCCCCCCCTCTGTGCTATCCAATGCATGGCATCCTGGCACTCACTGGGTTAACGCCCCCCCCCCATGTGCTATCCAATGCATGGCGTCCTGGCACTCACTGGGTTCACTTTATCACTTTAATTTAGCTATGACACGGTTTTAAATTGATCACATCAATTTTCCATTACATATACTTTTTTGCTTATTTAGCACTATTTAATGTGTCTCCCACGTTGGAGTTAGTGTAGGACACCCTGCTATTGGGGCCTAAAGAAGCACTGTAGTGCCAGGAAAACAAACTCTCGTGGCCCGCCTCCCGCTGGGCTGAAGGGGTTAAAACCCCTTCAGCCACTTACCTTTATCCAGCTCCCTCGGCGCTGGTGACCTCTCCTCCCCCTGCCGACGTCAGCTCCCAAATGGAGGCGCATGCGCGGCCAGAGCCCACACATGCGTGCATTCAAACCTGCCCATAGGAAAGCATTACTCAATGCTTTCCTATGGGATCTAAACTCACGCTGCGTTAGTTAAATGCATTTTTTTTTACACTGAGAATCGCTGAAGCGGCCAGTGAAACAGCCACTAGAAGCTGGATTAATCCTGCAGTGTAGACATAGCCGTTTCTCTGCAACGGCTATGTTTTCAGCTGCAGGGTTAAAACTAGAGGGACCTGGCGCCCAGACCACTTCATTTAACTGAAGTGGTCTGGGTTCCCATCAAAGTCCTTTAACACAATATGGCTATGGTATGGTGGAACTAAATCCCCTATTTGTTCGCTGAGATAGGTGATTTTAAATAGCCGTGTAAAACTCAATGTGTTTTCATCCATAGGTTTCCTGGCACAGTTTTGGCTAAGCACTTCCTTGAAATGAATGGACCGTGATTGGACGTAAAATCTCTGCCGATATCTGTGAACTAGACATTTGCATTAAGTGAGGAACGTTCCGATATGAATAACTACCTTTGTGATTGTAACTATATTTCACCCGAGTGAGATTGGATTGTGACTGTAGATTTCACCCGAGTGAGATTGGATTGTGGCTATAGATTTCACCCGAGTGAGATTGGATTGTGACTGTAGATTTCACCCGAGTGAGATTGGATTGTGGCTATAGATTTCATCCGACTGAGATTGGATTGTGGCTGTAGATTTCACCCGAGTGAGATTGGATTGTGACTGTAGATTTCACCCGAGTGAGATTGGATTGTGACTGTAGATTTCACCCGAGTGAGATTGGATTGTGGCTATAGATTTCACCCGAGTGAGATTGGATTGTGGCTGTAGATTTCACCTGAGTGAGATTGGATTGTGACTGTAGATTTCACCCGAGTGAGATTGGATTGTGGCTATAGATTTCATCCGACTGAGATTGGATTGTGGCTGTAGATTTCACCCGAGTGAGATTGGATTGTGACTGTAGATTTCACCCGAGTGAGATTGGATTGTGGCTATAGATTTCACCCGAGTGAGATTGGATTGTGACTGTAGATTTCACCCGAGTGAGATTGGATTGTGGCTGTAGATTTCATCCGAGTGAGATTGGATTGTGACTGTAGATTTCACCCGAGTGAGATTGGATTGTGACTGTAGATTTCACCCGAGTTAGATTGGATTGTGGCTATAGATTTCATCCGACTGAGATTGGATTGTGGCTGTAGATTTCACCCGAGTGAGATTGGATTGTGACTGTAGATTTCACCCGAGTGAGATTGGATTGTGACTGTAGATTTCATCCGAGTGAGATTGGATTGTGACTGTAGATTTCACCCGAGTGAGATTGGATTGTGGCTGTAGATTTCACCCGAGTTAGATTGGATTGTGACTGTAGATTTCATCCGAGTGAGATTGGATTGTGGCTATAGATTTCACCAGAGTGAGATTGGATTGTGACTGTAGATTTCACCCGAGTGAGATTGGATTGTGGCTGTAGATTTCACTCGAGTGAGATTGGATTGTGACTGTAGATTTCATCCGAGTGAGATTGGATTGTGACTGTAGATTTCACCCGAGTGAGATTGGATTGTGGCTGTAGATTTCACCCGAGTGAGATTGGATTGTGACTGTAGATTTCACCCGAGTGAGATTGGATTGTGGCTATAGATTTCATCCGACTGAGATTGGATTGTGGCTGTAGATTTCACCCGAGTGAGATTGGATTGTGACTGTAGATTTCACCCGAGTGAGATTGGATTGTGGCTATAGATTTCACCCGAGTGAGATTGGATTGTGGCTGTAGATTTCATCCGAGTGAGATTGGATTGTGGCTGTAGATTTCATCCGAGTGAGATTGGATTGTGACTGTAGATTTCACCCGAGTGAGATTGGATTGTGACTGTAGATTTCACCCGAGTTAGATTGGATTGTGGCTATAGATTTCATCCGACTGAGATTGGATTGTGACTGTAGATTTCACCCGAGTGAGATTGGATTGTGACTGTAGATTTCACCCGAGTGAGATTGGATTGTGACTGTAGATTTCACCCGAGTGAGATTGGATTGTGACTGTAGATTTCATCCGAGTGAGATTGGATTGTGACTGTAGATTTCACCCGAGTGAGATTGGATTGTGGCTGTAGATTTCACCCGAGTGAGATTGGATTGTGGCTGTAGATTTCACCCGAGTGAGATTGGATTGTGACTGTAGATTTCACCCGAGTGAGATTGGATTGTGACTGTAGATTTCACCCGAGTGAGATTGGATTGTGACTGTAGATTTCACCCGAGTGAGATTGGATTGTGGCTGTAGATTTCACCCGAGTGAGATTGGATTGTGACTGTAGATTTCATCCGACTGAGATTGGATTGTGGCTATAGATTTCATCCGACTGAGATTGGATTGTGGCTGTAGATTTCACCCGAGTGAGATTGGATTGTGGCTATAGATTTCACCCGAGTGAGATTGGATTGTGACTGTAGATTTCACCCGAGTGAGATTGGATTGTGGCTATAGATTTCACCCGAGTGAGATTGGATTGTGACTGTAGATTTCACCCGAGTGAGATTGGATTGTGGCTGTAGATTTCACCCGAGTGAGATTGGATTGTGACTGTAGATTTCACCCGAGTGAGATTGGATTGTGGCTATAGATTTCATCCGACTGAGATTGGATTGTGGCTGTAGATTTCACCCGAGTGAGATTGGATTGTGACTGTAGATTTCACCCGAGTGAGATTGGATTGTGGCTATAGATTTCACCCGAGTGAGATTGGATTGTGACTGTAGATTTCACCCGAGTGAGATTGGATTGTGACTGTAGATTTCACCCGAGTGAGATTGGATTGTGGCTGTAGATTTCATCCGAGTGAGATTGGATTGTGGCTGTAGATTTCACCCGACTGAGATTGGATTGTGACTGTAGATTTCACCCGAGTTAGATTGGATTGTGGCTATAGATTTCATCCGACTGAGATTGGATTGTGACTGTAGATTTCACCCGAGTGAGATTGGATTGTGGCTATAGATTTCATCCGACTGAGATTGGATTGTGGCTGTAGATTTCACCCGAGTGAGATTGGATTGTGACTGTAGATTTCACCCGAGTGAGATTGGATTGTGGCTGTAGATTTCACCCGAGTGAGATTGGATTGTGGCTGTAGATTTCACCCGAGTGAGATTGGATTGTGACTGTAGATTTCACCCGAGTGAGATTGGATTGTGACTGTAGATTTCACCCGAGTTAGATTGGATTGTGACTGTAGATTTCACCAGAGTGAGATTGGATTGTGACTGTAGATTTCACCCGAGTGAGATTGGATTGTGGCTGTAGATTTCACTCGAGTGAGATTGGATTGTGACTGTAGATTTCATCCGAGTGAGATTGGATTGTGACTGTAGATTTCACTCGAGTGAGATTGGATTGTGGCTGTAGATTTCACCCGAGTGAGATTGGATTGTGACTGTAGATTTCACCCGAGTGAGATTGGATTGTGGCTGTAGATTTCATCCGACTGAGATTGGATTGTGACTGTAGATTTCACCCGAGTGAGATTGGATTGTGACTGTAGATTTCACCCGAGTGAGATTGGATTGTGGCTATAGATTTCACCCGAGTGAGATTGGATTGTGGCTGTAGATTTCATCCGAGTGAGATTGGATTGTGGCTGTAGATTTCATCCGAGTGAGATTGGATTGTGACTGTAGATTTCACCCGAGTGAGATTGGATTGTGACTGTAGATTTCACCCGAGTTAGATTGGATTGTGGCTATAGATTTCATCCGACTGAGATTGGATTGTGACTGTAGATTTCACCCGAGTGAGATTGGATTGTGACTGTAGATTTCACCCGAGTGAGATTGGATTGTGACTGTAGATTTCACCCGAGTGAGATTGGATTGTGACTGTAGATTTCATCCGAGTGAGATTGGATTGTGACTGTAGATTTCACCCGAGTGAGATTGGATTGTGGCTGTAGATTTCACCCGAGTGAGATTGGATTGTGGCTGTAGATTTCACCCGAGTGAGATTGGATTGTGACTGTAGATTTCACCCGAGTGAGATTGGATTGTGACTGTAGATTTCACCCGAGTGAGATTGGATTGTGACTGTAGATTTCACCCGAGTGAGATTGGATTGTGGCTGTAGATTTCACCCGAGTGAGATTGGATTGTGACTGTAGATTTCATCCGACTGAGATTGGATTGTGGCTATAGATTTCATCCGACTGAGATTGGATTGTGGCTGTAGATTTCACCCGAGTGAGATTGGATTGTGGCTATAGATTTCACCCGAGTGAGATTGGATTGTGACTGTAGATTTCACCCGAGTGAGATTGGATTGTGGCTATAGATTTCACCCGAGTGAGATTGGATTGTGACTGTAGATTTCACCCGAGTGAGATTGGATTGTGGCTGTAGATTTCACCCGAGTGAGATTGGATTGTGACTGTAGATTTCACCCGAGTGAGATTGGATTGTGGCTATAGATTTCATCCGACTGAGATTGGATTGTGGCTGTAGATTTCACCCGAGTGAGATTGGATTGTGACTGTAGATTTCACCCGAGTGAGATTGGATTGTGGCTATAGATTTCACCCGAGTGAGATTGGATTGTGACTGTAGATTTCACCCGAGTGAGATTGGATTGTGACTGTAGATTTCACCCGAGTGAGATTGGATTGTGGCTGTAGATTTCATCCGAGTGAGATTGGATTGTGGCTGTAGATTTCACCCGACTGAGATTGGATTGTGACTGTAGATTTCACCCGAGTTAGATTGGATTGTGGCTATAGATTTCATCCGACTGAGATTGGATTGTGACTGTAGATTTCACCCGAGTGAGATTGGATTGTGACTGTAGATTTCACCCGAGTGAGATTGGATTGTGACTGTAGATTTCATCCGAGTGAGATTGGATTGTGACTGTAGATTTCACCCGAGTGAGATTGGATTGTGGCTGTAGATTTCACCCGAGTGAGATTGGATTGTGGCTGTAGATTTCACCCGAGTGAGATTGGATTGTGACTGTAGATTTCACCCGAGTGAGATTGGATTGTGACTGTAGATTTCACCCGAGTTAGATTGGATTGTGACTGTAGATTTCATCCGAGTGAGATTGGATTGTGGCTGTAGATTTCACCAGAGTGAGATTGGATTGTGACTGTAGATTTCACCCGAGTGAGATTGGATTGTGGCTGTAGATTTCACCCGAGTGAGATTGGATTGTGACTGTAGATTTCACTCGAGTGAGATTGGATTGTGGCTGTAGATTTCACCCGAGTGAGATTGGATTGTGACTGTAGATTTCACCCGAGTGAGATTGGATTGTGGCTGTAGATTTCACCCGAGTGAGATTGGATTGTGACTGTAGATTTCATCCTGGTGAGATTGGATTGTGACTGTAGATTTCATCCTGGTGAGATTGGATTGTGACTGTAGATTTCATCCGACTGAGATTGGATTGTGACTGTAGATTTCACCCTAGTGAGATTGGATTGTGACTGTAGATTTCACCCGAGTGAGATTGGATTGTGATTGTAGATTTCACCCGAGTGAGATTGGATTGTGACTGTAGATTTCACCCGAGTGAGATTGGATTGTGACTGTAGATTTCACCCGAGTGAGATTGGATTGTGGCTGTAGATTTCATCCGAGTGAGATTGGATTGTGGCTGTAGATTTCACCCGACTGAGATTGGATTGTGACTGTAGATTTCACCCGAGTTAGATTGGATTGTGGCTATAGATTTCATCCGACTGAGATTGGATTGTGGCTGTAGATTTCACCCGAGTGAGATTGGATTGTGGCTGTAGATTTCATATTAGTGAGATTGGATTGTGACTGTAGATTTCACCCGAGTGAGATTGGATTGTGACTGTAGATTTCATATTAGTGAGATTGGATTGTGACTGTAGATTTCACCCGAGTGAGATTGGATTGTGGCTATAGATTTCATCCGACTGAGATTGGATTGTGGCTGTAGATTTCACCCGAGTGAGATTGGATTGTGGCTGTAGATTTCATATTAGTGAGATTGGATTGTGGCTGTAGATTTCACCCGAGTGAGATTGGATTGTGACTGTAGATTTCACTCGAGTGAGATTGGATTGTGGCTGTAGATTTCATATTAGTGAGATTGGATTGTGACTGTATATCTTATTCTATTGAGTGGATTATGATTATTCGAGCTGATCGTACAGTGAATGCATGTTTTAGCCGTGTAGTTTGGTGCTGAGCGCTGTTCTCTGTTCCTACAGGTTGGGACCCGGGGATCCGACATGGCTGCCTTCAGCCGCAGGGAGTTTTATGAGCAGCTGCTGGATGGCTGTGTGTTCCCGACGGTGCAGCAAGGAATCGAGCAGATCTGGGTGCTCCTGGCGATCTGCCTGGTCTGCAGGGTGCTGTGGAGATTTGGTGAGCCATCATTTATTGATCACTGGCAGGATTTGGCTACTTGGTATAGATTGGTTTAGATGGGATTAGTCCTCATTTAGTGAGTACCTTTACTTTATTAAAACCCGCTGTGTGCTTTCGTTAGAGTGTTGATACTTCTTTTATTCCCCTCACAGCAGCATTGTATTTGACAAGGAGAACATTTTTAGTTCGTAATATTTAGGGTACTGTGTGTCTGTATTATTGGGGTGCTAGATGGGATTCCGTCCTGTGTTCGTGTTGATGATACGTTTAGCAGGCTGCAATGGGAGCGCTCTGGATTTTTGGTTCTTATTTTCCATTATTATTTTTTTCCCTTGTTCCATCACGTCTTTCACGCCATGTCTCTCTGTACCCCTGGGCATGTCCGCAGCCCTCCCTCCCCATTTCAAGCACCTGTTAACCTTGGCAGGCGGCTTCTTCTGTCTCTATCATTTCTTCCAGTTACAGATGATCTGGGTGGTCCTTCTCAGCCTGCTGTGTTACCTGGTGCTCTTCCTGTGCCGCCATTCCCAGCACCGGGGGGTCCTGCTGTCCGTTACTATCCTCATTTACCTTCTCATGGGGTAAGAATCCCAAATATACATCTGGAAACATCCTGACCCTCTGCCTGTATCAGAATATGTACACCCGGTACCTGTCTGACCCTCTGCCTGTATCAGAATATGTACACCCGGTACCTGTCTGACCCTCTGCCTGTATCAGAATATGTACACCCGGTACCTGTCTGACCCTCTGCCTGTATCAGAATATGTACACCCAGTACCTGTCTGACCCTCTGCCTGTATCAGAATATGTACACCCAGTACCTGTCTGACCCTCTGCCTGTATCAGAATATGTACACCCGGTACCTGTCTGACCCTCTGCCTGTATCAGAATATGTACACCCGGCACCGGTCTGACCCTCTGCCTGTATCAGAATATGTACACCCGGCACCGGTCTGACCCTCTGCCTGTATCAGAATATGTACACCCGCTACCTGTCTGACCCTCTGCCTGTATCAGAATATGTACACCCAGTACCTGTCTGACCCTCTGCCTGTATCAGAATATGTACACCCGGTACCTGTCTGACCCTCTGCCTGTATCAGAATATGTACACCCAGTACCTGTCTGACACTCTGCCTGTATCAGAATATATACACCCGGCACCGGTCTGACCCTCTGCCTGTATCAGAATATGTACACCCGGTACCTGTCTGACCCTCTGCCTGTATCAGAATATGTACACCCGGTACCTGTCTGACCCTCTGCCTGTATCAGAATATGTACACCCGGTACCTGTCTGACCCTCTACCTGTATCAGGATATGTACACCCGGTACCTGTCTGACCCTCTGCCTGTATCAGGATATGTACACCCGGTACCGGTCTGACCCTCTGCCTGTATCAGAATATGTACACCCGGTACCTGTCTGACCCTCTACCTGTATCAGGATATGTACACCCGGTACCTGTCTGACCCTCTGCCTGTATCAGGATATGTACACCCGGTACCTGTCTGACCCTCTACCTGTATCAGGATATGTACACCCGGTACCTGTCTGACCCTCTGCCTGTATCAGGATATGTACACCCGGTACCTGTCTGACCCTCTGCCTGTATCAGAATATGTACACCCGGTACCTGTCTGACCCTCTGCCTGTATCAGAATATGTACACCCGGCACCGGTCTGACTCTCTGCCTGTATCAGAATATGTACACCCGGTACCTGTCTGACCCTCTGCCTGTATCAGAATATGTACACCCGGTACCTGTCTGACCCTCTGCCTGTATCAGAATATGTACACCCGGCACCGGTCTGACCCTCTGCCTGTATCAGAATATGTACACCCGGCACCGGTCTGACCCTCTTCCTGTATCAGGAAATGTACACCCGGCACCGGTCTGACCCTCTGCCTGTATCAGAATATGTACACCCGGTACCTGTCTGACCCTCTGCCTGTATCAGAATATGTACACCCGCTACCTGTCTGACCCTCTGCCTGTATCAGAATATGTACACCCGCTACCTGTCTGACCCTCTGCCTGTATCAGGAAATGTACAGAATACGTTTTTTCTCATTCTCCGTCATTGGCAATATTTAAGCGGTTTCTCCTGGCACTGTATACCCACACCTGTGGTTTAATTAGTCTGTTTTAACCCACAGGGAGATGCACATGGTGGATACCGTCAGTTGGCACAAGATGAGAGGTGAGTATATTTATTTCCATGTGCTTACCCTATCGTCCTCGCTTTGTATCTATGGTGTCTCTGTTTACCTCTCCCCGTCACTCATTATCCTGTAACACACATCATTTTAACTCACTTTATACTCTCCAGGCCCTCTGCACTCTCTTCTGGCCTTTCTCTGTCTATCTTCCCTTTCCTGGGCTGTCTAGACCTGTCTGTGCACGCTCACCCGGGCAACTCTCTCCTGCGCAGTCTCTGTCTATATTCACTTTCCTCCGCTGTCTGTGTCTGTGCACTCTCTGCTTGACTGTCTCTGTCTATTTTCCCTTTACTGTGCTGCCTCTTTGTGTCCGTGCACTGCACTCTCTCCTTGGCTGTCTCGGTCTTTGTGTGCCTTCTCTTCTGGGTTATCTTCCTTTTTTCCCTTTATATCGCTCAGTCTGTGCACTCTTGTCTCTTTGGCTGTCTAGCTCTGTCTGTGCACACACTCCTGGGTTGTCTTGGTGTGTCTGCACTCTCTCTCCTGGGTTGTCTCAGTGTGTCTGTGCACTCTCTTCAGGGCTATCCCGCTCTGTCTGTGCACTCTCTTCAGGGCTGTCTCGCTCTGTCTGTTGCTCTCTCTTCAGGGCTGTCTCGCTCTGTCTGTTGCTCTCTCTTCAGGGCTGTCTCGCTCTGTCTGTGCACTCTCTTCAGGGCTGTCCTCGCTCTGTCTGTGCACTCTCTTCAGGGCTGTCTCGCTCTGTCTGTTGCTCTCTCTTTAGGGCTATCCTGCTCTGTCTGTGCACTCTCTTCAGGGCTATCCTGCTCTGTCTGTGCTCTCTCTTCAGGGCTGTCTCGCTCTGTCTGTTGCTCTCTCTCCTGGGCTGTAATTAGTTCATACTCTCTCTCGGTCTGTAAGGTGTGTCTGTACACTCTGTCCTGGGCTGTCTCGCTCTGTAATTAGTTCATACTCTCTCTCTCTCGGTCTGTAAGGTGTGTCTGTACACTCTGTCCTGGGCTGTCTCGCTCTGTAATTAGTTCATACTCTCTCTCTCTCAGTCTGTAAGGTGTGTCTGTACACTCTGTCCTGGGCTGTCTCGCTCTGTAATTAGTTCATACTCTCTCTCTGTCTGTAAGGTGTGTCTGTACACTCTGTCCTGGGCTGTCTCGCTCTGTAATTAGTTCATACTCTCTCTCTCTCGGTCTGTAAGGTGTGTCTGTACACTCTGTCCTGGGCTGTCTCGCTCTGTAATTAGTTCATACTCTCTATCTCGGTCTGTAAGGTGTGTCTGTACACTCTGTCCTGGGCTGTCTCGCTCTGTAATTAGTTCATACTCTCTCTCTCGGTCTGTAAGGTGTGTCTGTACACTCTGTCCTGGGCTGTCTCGCTCTGTAATTAGTTAATACTCTCTCTCTCGGTCTGTAAGGTGTGTCTGTACACTCTGTTCTGGGCTGTCTCGCTCTGTAATTAGTTCATACTCTCTCTCGGTCTGTAACGTGTGTCTGTACACTCTGTCCTGGGCTGTCTCGCTCTGTAATTAGTTCATACTCTCTCTCGGTCTGTAAGGTGTGTCTGTACACTCTGTTCTGGGCTGTCTCGCTCTGTAATTAGTTCATACTCTCTCTCGGTCTGTAA
Source organism: Pelobates fuscus (assembly GCF_036172605.1). NCBI lineage: Eukaryota > Metazoa > Chordata > Amphibia > Anura > Pelobatidae > Pelobates > Pelobates fuscus. Next base: position 171,041,802 of record NC_086325.1, read on the forward strand.
GGTGTGTCTGTACACTCTGTCCTGGGCTGTCTCGCTCTGTAATTAGTTAATACTCTCTCTCTCGGTCTGTAAGGTGTGTCTGTACACTCTGTTCTGGGCTGTCTCGCTCTGTAATTAGTTCATACTCTCTCTCGGTCTGTAAGGTGTGTCTGTACACTCTGTTCTGGGCTGTCTCGCTCTGTAATTAGGTAATACTCTCTCTCTTGGTCTGTAAGGTGCTCAGATGATTGTGGCAATGAAAGCCGTGTCTTTGGGGTTCGATGTTGACCGAGGTGTTGTTCGCTCTATCCCATCTCCCGTGGAGTTCATGGGTTACGTTTATTTTGTGGGCACCGTCATATTTGGTCCATGGATAAGTTTTACCACTTACCTCCAGGCGGTAAAAGGACAGCGGCTGGTGAGTTTTGTGGGGTTTTTGTTTTTTTGCAATTTAAGAATTTTATTGTAGATAAGCTGTCCAAATAGATGAACATTAAAGGAACACTTCCCATACCAAGTAAAAAATACACTGTTTATTAGACACCCCAAATGAAAATGTGCATGCATTTAAATGATGTATTTTTTCATTCTGTGTATATCTAAAAGCAGTTTGAAAAAGCTGTAGATTTCTTCTCTGCAGCCTTTTCAATTCCTCCCCTTCTAACCCCGCCCACACTTTCTGTGGCTGTCCAATCACAGACTTTCCAATGCAGCTCCATGAGAAGTCTTTGTAAGGCAGGAACGGTCGTACGCCGGTTCCTGATGTTCACAGTGCCCAGGCGCTCAGCAGAAAGAGGTGCATTGTCCCCCACTATTGCCCCAAGCCACCTACTACAGCTCCTAACCTTCCACTACTGCCCCAAGCCACTTACTACAGCCCCTAGCCTTCCACTACTGCCCCAAGCCACCTACTACAACCCCTAACCTTCCACTACTGCCCCAAGCCACTTACTACAGCCCCTAGCCTTCCACTACTGCCCCAAGCCACCTACTACAACCCCTAGCCTTCCACTACTGCCCCAAGCCACTTACTACAACCCCTAACCTTCCACTACTGCCCCAAGCCACTTACTACAACCCCTAACCTTCCACTACTGCCCCAAGCCACTTACTACAGCCCCTAGCCTTCCACTACTGCCCCAAGCCACCTACTACAACCCCTAACCTTCCACTACTGCCCAAGCCACTTACTACAGCCCCTAGCCTTCCACTACTGCCCCAAGCCACCTACTACAACCCCTAACCTTCCAATACTGCCCCTAGCCACTTACTACAACCCCTAACCTTCCACTACTGCCCCAAGCCACTTACTACAGCCCCTAGCCACCTACTACAACCCCTAACCTTCCACTACTGCCTCTAGCCTTCCACTACTGCCCCAAGCCACTTACTACAGCCCCTAGCCTTCCACTACTGCCCCAAGCCACTTACTACTGCCCCAAGCCACTTACTAGCCTTCCACTACTGCCCCTAGCCACTTACCACAACCCCTAACCTTCCACTACTGCCCCAAGCCACTTACTACAGCCCCTAGCCTTCCACTACTGCCCCAAGCCACCTACTACAACCCCTAACCTTCCAATACTGCCCATAGCCACTTACTACAGCCCCTAACCTTCCACTACTGCCCCAAGCCACTTACTACAACCCCTAACCTTCCACTACTGCCCCAAGCCACTTACTACAGCCCCTAACCTTCCACTACTGCCCCAAGCCACTTGCTACAGCCCCTAGCCTTCCACTACTGCCCCAAGCCACCTACTACAGCCCCTAACCTTCCACTACTGCCCCAAGCCACTTACTACAGCCCCTAGCCTTCCACTACTGCCCCAAGCCACCTACTACAACCCCTAACCTTCCAATACTGCCCCTAGCCACTTACCACAACCCCTAGCCTTCCACTACTGCCCCAAGCCACTTACTACAACCCCTAACCTTCCACTACTGCCCCAAGCCACTTACTACAGCCCCTAGCCTTCCACTACTGCCCCAAGCCACTTACTACAGCCCCTAGCCTTCCACTACTGCCCCAAGCCACCTACTACAACCCCTAACCTTCCACTACTGCCCCAAGCCACTTACTACAACCCCTAACCTTCCACTACTGCCCCAAGCCACTTACTACAGCCCCTAGCCTTCCACTACTGCCCCAAGCCACTTACTACAGCCCCTAGCCTTCCACTACTGCCCCAAGCCACCTACTACAACCCCTAACCTTCCACTACTGCCCCTAGCCACTTACTACAACCCCTAACCTTCCACTACTGCCCCAAGCCACTTACTACAACCCCTAACCTTCCACTACTGCCCCAAGCCACTTACTACAGCCCCTAGCCACCTACTACAACCCCTAACCTTCCACTACTGCCCCTAGCCACTTACTACAGCCCCTAGCCTTCCACTACTGCCCCAAGCCACTTACTACTGCCCCAAGCCACTTACTAGCCTTCCACTACTGCCCCAAGCCACCTACTACAACCCCTAACCTTCCAATACTGCCCCTAGCCACTTACTACAACCCCTAACCTTCCACTACTGCCCCAAGCCACTTACTACAGCCCCTAGCCTTCCACTACTGCCCCAAGCCACCTACTACAACCCCTAACCTTCCAATACTGCCCCTAGCCACTTACTACAACCCCTAACCTTCCACTACTGCCCCAAGCCACTTACTACAACCCCTAACCTTCCACTACTGCCCCAAGCCACTTACTACAGCCCCTAGCCTTCCACTACTGCCCCAAGCCACTTACTACAGCCCCTAGCCTTCCACTACTGCCCCAAGCCACCTACTACAACCCCTAACCTTCCACTACTGCCCCAAGCCACTTACTACAACCCCTAACCTTCCACTACTGCCCCAAGCCACTTACTACAGCCCCTAGCCTTCCACTACTGCCCCAAGCCACCTACTACAACCCCTAACCTTCCACTACTGCCCCTAGCCACTTACTACAACCCCTAACCTTCCACTACTGCCCCAAGCCACTTACTACAACCCCTAACCTTCCACTACTGCCCCAAGCCACTTACTACAGCCCCTAGCCACCTACTACAACCCCTAACCTTCCACTACTGCCCCTAGCCACTTACTACAGCCCCTAGCCTTCCACTACTGCCCCAAGCCACTTACTACTGCCCCAAGCCACTTACTAGCCTTCCACTACTGCCCCAAGCCACCTACTACAACCCCTAACCTTCCAATACTGCCCCTAGCCACTTACTACAACCCCTAACCTTCCACTACTGCCCCAAGCCACTTACTACAGCCCCTAGCCTTCCACTACTGCCCCAAGCCACCTACTACAACCCCTAACCTTCCAATACTGCCCCTAGCCACTTACTACAACCCCTAACCTTCCACTACTGCCCCAAGCCACTTACTACAGCCCCTAGCCTTCCACTACTGCCCCAAGCCACCTACTACAACCCCTAACCTTCCAATACTGCCCCAAGCCACTTACTACAACCCCTAACCTTCCACCACTGACCCAAGCCACCTACCACAGCCCCTAGCCTTCCACTACTGCCCCAGACCACCTACTACAACCCCTAACTCCTCAGGTACAGCCCACACCCTGTGCCCTTCCCAATATTAGGCACTTATAAGCTATTTGGACACAAAGCTGGCATTGTAGGAAGTGAGTGGCATGTGACATGGTGAAGTTGAGGGGAAGGAGTTAACAGTGTAGACATGCCCACCTGGATGCGCCAAAAATAATATTGCACCCATGTGCCAGTCTGTAAAAGTGAACTCTTATTGGTATTCACACAAGTTAACCAAAAAAAAAGAGTGCAATGTTTTCACGAACCATAACTGGATAAGCAATATTGTATCCATGTAATTTTACTCCATCTTCTTCAACATGTACGTTCATCCTTGCACTACAAAAAATAAAGAATTAAAAAAAAAAAAATTATATTGCACCCATGTGCCAGTGACTCTAAGATTGGCCCTGAAGGCAGGTGTGCTCTGGGCAATTGCTATCTCCACTGAGCTAACCCAACCAGGAAGTAACAGGACCGACGGTATGATTGACAGCCATGGGGGTGTAACAAGGTTCATTTTATAAAGGGAAATATATATAGTGACAATCAAAACCTCCAAATAAAATCCCAAATACAAAGAACTTCCCTTGAGCATGAGATCTACCCAGAAGATCTCCTCTAATCTGCCAAATGCAAGTATTCAATATATGAGGGTAGTTCTGCTAAGGAAAACCATAAAGGCACAACGCTTTATATAAATGCCACTTTGTAAATCATGTTCCAATTGCCACTCACTCTTTATAAGATAAATGAGGTCCAGCACTCAGGATTGCTGCAGGTTTATTGGAACAAAAAGTGCAACGTTTTGGCCCACACAGAGGCCTTTATCAAGCTAATATATCCATAGCTTAATAAAGGTCTCTGTATACATAAACCTGCCTTCCTGCAGCAATCCTGAGTGCCTGGACCTCATTTATTTTACCTACTAAACTGGGTTTTGCTAACCCCGGTCCTGATAAGCACCTGGATCCTAATTGTGAGTGGGGTATCCTCCGTTTGTGAATTACTCACTCTTTATAAGTCACAATAGAGCCTTCTGTGTCACACAATAATTTAACAAGTGTAAATCTAGAAGGGGATATTGCACTTTGTATGTGCTGCTTTTTAAATTTGATTTATTAGACATTGTTAGCGCTTTTTAATTACTATATATATTTTTTTTTTACTTGTTTTTTTCTTTTTAAGTGTAAACCGTATAATATTCAGCTCTAAACATTTTCATGAGAAATAAAGAGGGGGATTAACTGGGGGGAAAGGATAGTTTAGGGGGGAGAAGAGAAAAGATGAGTGAGGAACATGAAGATAGAGAGAGAGAGAGAGAGATGAGAGTTATAGGAAAAGAGCCTACCCGGCAGCTCGCCCTGGGTCCACTCTGTGCTCGGTTTACCCGGCAGCTCGCCCTGGGTCCACTCTGTGCTCGGTTTACCCGGCAGCTCGCCCTGGGTCCACCCTGTGCTCGGTTTACCTGACAATTTAAAAACACTAGTTTAGGTGCCTCCTCCCTTCCCATGCACTGTGGTTTATGTAAGTTTGATTCAAGAAAGAAACTCTGATGTTTGTGGTGGGTGGGTGCCATCTGTGGTTAGAACTTTTATACGTGTTTTGTTTTTCATTTGTTTTTGTCTGTTCTTTTAGAGCCCACTAGACTGCCCATCCTATATATGTCTATGTGATGCCTCTTCCTTTTTTCAAACAGAGTCTCTGCTGGTTCTGGAGAGTGTGCCGCAGTCTGCTGTTGTGTCTCGTTTGCCTCCTGATATCTACCTGCGTCTCTCCCTACCTTTTCCCGTACTTCATCCCATTGTATGGGGAGCGGCTGCTCAGAAAGTGAGTTATTCCTTGGCAAAATGTATTTACAATTTTTCCTTTGCCTTCCTTTCCACCTTTAACATTGTTACATAGGCTGAAAAGAGACATGTGTCCATCAAGTTCAGCCTTCCTCACTTTTGGTTTTTGCTGTTGGTCCAAAAAACCCAGTCTGAAGCGCTTTCAATTTTGCAACAAACTAGGAAAATAATTCCCTCTTGACCCCAGAATGGCAGTCAGATTTATCCTTGGATCAAGAAGCATTTACCCTACATTGAAAGATTACATAATTAAATATTCTGTTTTTGCAAATATGTATCTAGTAGCTGTTTGAACACCTTTACAGACTCTGACGTTTTTATTTAAATGTCAGCCATCACCCTATGTTCACAAACCAAAGTTATGCCAAAACGTCGCACTTCACAACGGGCTGGAAACAGACATTGCAAAATCCTCTCATGTTAAGCTTGCTCCCCGCCTGTGTGTGTGTGTCTCCCAGCCTGTGTGTGTCTCCCTGCCTGTGTGTGTCTCCCTGCCTGTGTGTGTCTCCCTGCCTGTGTGTGTCTCCCTGCCTGTGTGTGTCTCCCAGCCTGTGTGTGTCTCCCAGCCTGTGTGTGTCTCCCAGCCTGTGTGTGTCTCCCAGCCTGTGTGTGTCTCCCAGCCTGTGTGTGTCTCCCAGCCTGTGTGTGTCTCCCAGCCTGTGTGTGTCTCCCAGCCTGTGTGTGTCTCCCAGCCTGTGTGTGTCTCCCAGCCTGTGTGTGTCTCCCAGCCTGTGTGTGTCTCCCAGCCTGTGTGTGTCTCCCAGCCTGTGTGTGTCTCCCAGCCTGTGTGTGTCTCCCAGCCTGTGTGTGTCTCCCAGCCTGTGTGTGTCTCCCAGCCTGTGTGTGTCTCCCAGCCTGTGTGTGTCTCCCAGCCTGTGTGTGTCTCCCAGCCTGTGTGTGTCTCCCAGCCTGTGTGTGTCTCCCAGCCTGTGTGTGTCTCCCAGCCTGTGTGTGTCTCCCAGCCTGTGTGTGTCTCCCAGCCTGTGTGTGTCTCCCAGCCTGTGTGTGTCTCCCAGCCTGTGTGTGTCTCCCAGCCTGTGTGTGTCTCCCAGCCTGTGTGTGTCTCCCAGCCTGTGTGTGTCTCCCAGCCTGTGTGTGTCTCCCAGCCTGTGTGTGTCTCCCAGCCTGTGTGTGTCTCCCAGCCTGTGTGTGTCTCCCAGCCTGTGTGTGTCTCCCAGCCTGTGTGTGTCTCCCAGCCTGTGTGTGTCTCCCAGCCTGTGTGTGTCTCCCAGCCTGTGTGTGTCTCCCAGCCTGTGTGTGTCTCCCAGCCTGTGTGTGTCTCCCAGCCTGTGTGTGTCTCCCAGCCTGTGTGTGTCTCCCAGCCTGTGTGTGTCTCCCAGCCTGTGTGTGTCTCCCAGCCTGTGTGTGTCTCCCAGCCTGTGTGTGTCTCCCAGCCTGTGTGTGTCTCCCAGCCTGTGTGTGTCTCCCAGCCTGTGTGTGTCTCCCAGCCTGTGTGTGTCTCCCAGCCTGTGTGTGTCTCCCAGCCTGTGTGTGTCTCCCAGCCTGTGTGTGTCTCCCAGCCTGTGTGTGTCTCCCAGCCTGTGTGTGTCTCCCAGCCTGTGTGTGTCTCCCAGCCTGTGTGTGTCTCCCAGCCTGTGTGTGTCTCCCAGCCTGTGTGTGTCTCCCAGCCTGTGTGTGTCTCCCAGCCTGTGTGTGTCTCCCAGCCTGTGTGTGTCTCCCAGCCTGTGTGTGTCTCCCAGCCTGTGTGTGTCTCCCAGCCTGTGTGTGTCTCCCAGCCTGTGTGTGTCTCCCAGCCTGTGTGTGTCTCCCAGCCTGTGTGTGTCTCCCAGCCTGTGTGTGTCTCCCAGCCTGTGTGTGTCTCCCAGCCTGTGTGTGTCTCCCAGCCTGTGTGTGTCTCCCAGCCTGTGTGTGTCTCCCAGCCTGTGTGTGTCTCCCAGCCTGTGTGTGTCTCCCAGCCTGTGTGTGTCTCCCAGCCTGTGTGTGTCTCCCAGCCTGTGTGTGTCTCCCAGCCTGTGTGTGTCTCCCAGCCTGTGTGTGTCTCCCAGCCTGTGTGTGTCTCCCAGCCTGTGTGTGTCTCCCAGCCTGTGTGTGTCTCCCAGCCTGTGTGTGTCTCCCAGCCTGTGTGTGTCTCCCAGCCTGTGTGTGTCTCCCAGCCTGTGTGTGTCTCCCAGCCTGTGTGTGTCTCCCAGCCTGTGTGTGTCTCCCAGCCTGTGTGTGTCTCCCAGCCTGTGTGTGTCTCCCAGCCTGTGTGTGTCTCCCAGCCTGTGTGTGTCTCCCAGCCTGTGTGTGTCTCCCAGCCTGTGTGTGTCTCCCAGCCTGTGTGTGTCTCCCAGCCTGTGTGTGTCTCCCAGCCTGTGTGTGTCTCCCAGCCTGTGTGTGTCTCCCAGCCTGTGTGTGTCTCCCAGCCTGTGTGTGTCTCCCAGCCTGTGTGTGTCTCCCAGCCTGTGTGTGTCTCCCAGCCTGTGTGTGTCTCCCAGCCTGTGTGTGTCTCCCAGCCTGTGTGTGTCTCCCAGCCTGTGTGTGTCTCCCAGCCTGTGTGTGTCTCCCTGCCTCTGTGTGTCTCCCTGCCTCTGTGTGTCTCCCTGCCTCTGTGTGTCTCCCTGCCTCTGTGTGTCTCCCTGCCTCTGTGTGTCTCCCTGCCTCTGTGTGTCTCCCTGCCTCTGTGTGTCTCCCTGCCTCTGTGTGTCTCCCTGCCTCTGTGTGTCTCCCTGCCTCTGTGTGTCTCCCTGCCCGTGTGTGTCTCCCTGCCCGTGTGTGTCTCCCTGCCCGTGTGTGTCTCCCTGCCCGTGTGTGTCTCCCTGCCCGTGTGTGTCTCCCTGCCCGTGTGTGTCTCCCTGCCCGTGTGTGTCTCCCCGCCCGTGTGTGTCTCCCCGCCCGTGTGTGTCTCCCCGCCCGTGTGTGTCTCCCCGCCCGTGTGTGTCTCCCCGCCCGTGTGTGTCTCCCCGCCCGTGTGTGTCTCCCCGCCCCTGTGTGTCTCCCCGCCCGTGTGTGTCTCCCCGCCCGTGTGTGTCTCCCCGCCCGTGTGTGTCTCCCCGCCCGTGTGTGTCTCCCCGCCTGTGTGTGTCTCCCCGCCTGTGTGTGTCTCCCCGCCTGTGTGTGTCTCCCCGCCTGTGTGTGTCTCCCCGCCTGTGTGTGTCTCCCCGCCTGTGTGTGTCTCCCCGCCTGTGTGTGTCTCCCCGCACCCCGCCTGTGTCTCCCATCCTTTCCTTCAGATGGTTTTGTTGTTTTTCAGTGACAATGTCTCCTCTTTTTCCCTTTCTTTCTTTGCTCTCCTGAACACTCCAGTAAGAAGCACAAAGCAAGGTACCTGCCTTACTGCTTACTGTCTGTCTCTCTGACAACATCTCACACAATCAGCGCTGTATTTTTAACAAGGCTAACAAGGCATTTGCCTTGGGCGGAACTTTCAGGGGGACGGCAAAAAACACCGCCCTCCCAAGCGCCCTGGCATGTGCCCTGTTAGCCTCTCTTGTGGGGGACCCAAGAGCTGGACGGCTGGCCACCTCAGGGCCCCCCCAAGAGGCGTTCAAGCTTCTCACAATGTGGGCGGCGAGGGAGCACTGTCATCTGCGTGCTTTGCAGTTATGACGGGAGCCAGAATATAACATCATATTCCGGCTCCTGGCACCACTGCAAGGCGCGCGAGGGAGCTGAGCAGGAAGAGCTCAGATGACAGTGCTCTCTCGCCGCCCGCAGTGGCTGATTGACCGCCGGCCCGTTTACCTGTGCCTGCCTGCCGCCTGTGCCTTCATGCCTACCCAGCAGCAGGGGCCAGCCCCAGGGAAGAATCCACTCCAGCTCTCCCAAAGGTAGGCTGGGTGGATGTAAATGAAAATTAAATTACATATAAATTGGCGTGTTAGACAATGTGTTTGAGTTTGTAAGTATCTTGGTGTCTGTCTGTGTGTCTGTGAGTGAATATCTGTGTGTCTGTGAGAGTGTGTCTGTTAGTGAATGTCTGCATCTGTTAGTGTTTGTCTTTCAGTGTTTGTGTGTGACTGTCAGTGTGTATCTGTTAGTGAGTGCATGTGTCTCTCAGTGTGCATCTGTCTGTGAATTTGTCAGTGAGTGTGTGTGTCTGTCAGTTAAACTGCGTGTTGGTCTTAAACATGAAAAGACGCTGCCTGGACAGGAAGGGGCGGAGCAAATTTAGATTGGGGGCCGCACAAATTCAAAATACACCACTGCACAAATTGTCTCTTTTTCAGACTTGTTCTAGGGATATCTTTCTGTCACTCTCTCTTTAAACGCTCTATTTCAATAATTAATGTCTCTTTGGCTTATACTCAACAGACTGCAATAAGAGACAATATGTGGGCATTAGAAACATGAATTTCTGCATCTGGCTCTTGCTCTCCGACTGTCTCTCTTTCTCAGACATTGTGTTTAACTGTCTATTTTATTCCTTGATATTTCCCTCACTGTCTCCTTTGCTTGTCTCGCCCTGCGGCAGAGGACCCGTAGTCTGGTGAGTGCTTGCGGTGCGCTATGGGGGAGGGGGTAATGGTAACTGAATGTTAATGTGTGAATTCTTGGAATTTTTAATTCTAGAACAAAATGGCTGAATTTAAATATTCTCCAGCTTGCCTCTCAGTCCAGCTTTTTTGGGATTTATTACAATTGCCATGCTAGTTAAAAACCCTGTGTGTTGTGAAAATGTAATGTTGTCATTTTGTGGGAGGATCACAGGTTTCTTGCACACGGGGTCCGGCCCTTTGACTTTCTTACAAATCGTAGCAAGCAATGTTTCTGCTCGATAATTGCATGGTTTTTAATTCTTGAGAAAGGCTCAGTTGTTGGGCAGAAACTTTGCTAAATGGAGATTTGGTGACACCGCTTTTTATGGTGTGTGTGTTTGTTTGGTGTCGTGTATATTTATTTAGGTGTTCTTTCCAGACAGCTTGAAATCCGGTCCTCATTCACTCTAATGCTTGGCTGTATTACAATATAACTCATGAGAATGTCGTCACATTGTGCGGACTGGACATGCCCCAGTAGTCTGGATATTATTGATAATCAGCGTTTAGTGCAATATACTTATAAGGTGATTAACTGTGGACACTAGAGCCATATGTTTAATGCAGACTGGTTTTATTTATACATTTTTGTTAACATTTAATTTTCCTTCATTTGAAAAACTGAATATTCGAGCTAAGCAGAGAATTATGCAGCAGTTATTTATTGAATTACCATTCGTGTGCATTATTATAAATATTCTGCTTTGCTCTCTCGCCCTGCAGGTGGCTCCGAGCCTATGAGAATGCCTCGTCTTTCCATTTCAGCAATTATTTTGTTGGATTTTTATCGGAAGTTACTGCTGTATTATCCGGAGCCGGATATTCAGAGGAAAAGGATCATGTTGAGTGGTAGGGATGGGGAGTGTGAGTGGTAGGGGAGTGGTGGGGAGTGTGAGTGGCAGGGATGGGAAATGGGAGTGTGAGTGGTAGGGAAGGGGAGTGGCGGGGATGGGGAGTGTGAGTGGTAGGGGAGTGATGGGGATGGGTAATGTGAGTGGTGGGGATGTGGAGTGTGAGTGGTAGGGGAGTGGTGGGGATGTGGAGTGTGAGTGGTAGGGGAGTGGTGGGGATGGGGAGTGTGAGTGGTAGGGGAGTGGTGGGGAGTGTGAGTGGCAGGGATGGGAAATGGGAGTGTGAGTGGTAGGGAAGGGGAGTGGTAGGGGTAGGGGAGTGGCGGGGATGGGGAGTGTGAGTGGCGGGGATGGGGAGTGTGAGTGGCGGGGATGGGGAGTGTGAGTGGCGGGGATGGGGAGTGTGAGTGGCGGGGATGGGGAGTGTGAGTGGCGGGGATGGGGAGTGGTAGGGGAGTTGCGGGATGGGGACGGGGAGTGGTAGTGGTAGGGAAGGGGAGTGGGAGTGGGAGGGGAGTGGGAGTGGTAGGGAAGGGGAGTGGTAATGGTAGGGGAGTGGCGGGAATGGGGAGGGTGAGTGGTAGGGGAGTGGCGGGAAGGGGAGTGGTAGTGGTAGGGCAGTGGCAGGAATGGGGAGTGTGAGTGGTAGGGCAGTGGCAGGAATGGGGAGTGTGAGTGGTAGGGCAGTGGCAGGAATGGGGAGTGTGAGTGGTAGGGGAGTGATGGGGATGGGGAGTGTGAGTGGTAGGGGAGTGGCGGGATCGGGAGTGTGAGTGGTAGGGGAGTGGCGGAATGGGGAAGGGGAGTGTGAGTGGTAGTGGAGCTGCGGGGATGGGGAGTGTGAGTGGCAGGGATGGGAAATGGGAGTGTGCGTGGCAGGGAAGGGGAGTGTGAGTGGCAGGGAAGGGGAGTGTGAGTGGTAGGGAAGGGGAGTGGCGGGGATGGGGAGTGTGAGTGGTAGGTGAGTATGAGTGATAGGGGAGTGTCGGGAATAGGGTGTGTGAGTGGTAGGGGAGTGGCAAGGATGGGGAGTGTAAGCTGTAAGGGAGTAGCGGGGATGGGGAGTGTGAGTGGAAGGGATGGGGAGTGGCAAGGATAGGGAGTGCGTGTGGTGGTGAGTAGTAGGGATGGGGAGTGTGAGGAGCGAGGATAATGAGTTGCGACTGGCAGGGGGAGGGAGTGCGAGGGGGAATGTGGAGTGGTAAAATATATAATGAAACCTTACTGAGGAAGACTCACATCCAATCCATGGAGTCAATGTAACTTCCCATTTAAAGTCATAGTGTATTACAGCAATATGTAACCATGATAAACATCACAGAAACATCACAGTAACATCATTAACATGAAAGGAACAACATGTATTTTTCTAACACAAACTGGTCCCTCAGTAAAAATATTAAATGTCTTCCTTATATCCGTAAATTATTTTTATTCAGTAAAAACGGGTGGGCACAGCCCTTATGGACTAGTCCCCATTGGTATCTTCCATCTTTCTGAAATACATTATAACAAAATAAAAGCTAACTATTGGAATGGGTAGAATGTAGTTATCTGGTATGGAACGCTGTAATGGGGAGAGTTTTCCTTTTAAATGTGTACACTTTTTTGGTTTTAGTGAGTGGTTAGTGTGAGAGTGAGGACGTAGGGTGTAAGGGTTAGGGTGTGAGTGGAAAGTGGGTGGGATGAATTTGAGTGGTTGGGGTCTCAATGTGCCATTTACTGATCTGTCACCCTCTTCAAGGGATCTGATGGTGTCTCGGCCTCTAAATGTGGAGATTCCTCGCTCTATGGTGGAAGTCGTGACATCTTGGAACCTGCCCATGTCTCGCTGGTTGCACTCATGTAAGAAACTGCTGCTTGGCCCCAGAAGTCCTGTATCCACCATGGCACATACCACGGCCATCTATACAACACAGTTCCCAGCATTCCATGCTCTAATTTCTGCCTTTTCTTGTTTCCTTCCAGATGTGTTTAAGAATGCTCTGCGTCTCGGAATGTTCCACGCAATTATCGTTACATACGCTGCCAGCGCTCTGCTTCATGTGAGTGATTCTATATCGAATATACAGTGCCTTCCCAATGGTGCTATCTGAGGGTGGGTGGCCATGCCTTCCCAATGGTGCTATCTGAGGGTGGGTGGCCATGCCTTCCCAATGGTGCTATCTGAGAGGGTGTGGCCATGCCTTCCCAATGGTGCTATCTGAGGGTGGGTGGCCATGCCTTCCCAATGGTGCTATCTGAGAGGGTGTGGCCATGCCTTCCCAATGGTGCTATCTGAGGGTGGGTGGCCATGCCTTCCCAATGGTGCTATCTGAGAGGGTGTGGCCATGCCTTCCCAATGGTGCTATCTGAGAGGGTGGGTGGCTATGCCTTCCCAATGGTGCTATCTGCGGATGGGTGACCATGCCTTCCCAATGGTGCTATCTGAGGGTGGGTGGCCATGCCTTCCCAATGGTGCTATCTGAGGGTGGGTGGCCATGCCTTCCCTATGGTGCTATCTGAGGGTGGGTGGCCATGCCTTCCCAATGGTGCTATCTGAGAAGGTGTGGCCATGCCTTCCCAATGGTGCTATCTGAGAGGGTGTGGCCATGCCTTCCCAATGGTGCTATCTGAGGGTGGGTGGCCATGCCTTCCCAATGGTGGTATCTGAGAGGGTGTGGCCATGCCTTCCCAATGGTGCTATCTGAGAGGGTGGGTGGCTATGCCTTCCCAATGGTGCTATCTGCGGATGGGTGACCATGCCTTCCCAATGGTGCTATCTGAGGGTGGGTGGCCATGCCTTCCCAATGGTGCTATCTGAGGGTGGGTGGCCATGCCTTCCCAATGGTGCTATCTGAGGGTGGGTGGCCATGCCTTCCCAATGGTGCTATCTGAGAAGGTGTGGCCATGCCTTCCCAATGGTGCTATCTGAGAGGGTGTGGCCATGCCTTCCCAATGGTGCTATCTGAGGGTGGGTGGCCATGCCTTCCCAATGGTGGTATCTGAGAGGGTGTGGCCATGCCTTCCCAATGGTGGTATCTGAGAGGGTGTGGCCATGCCTTCCCAATGGTGGTATCTGAGAGGGTGTGGCCATGCCTTCCCAATGGTGCTATCTGAGAGGGTGTGGCCATGTCTTGTCATTGGTGCTATCTGAGAGGGTGTGGCCATGTCTTGTCATTGGTGCTATCTGAGAGGGTGTGGCCATGCCTTGTCATTGGTGCTATCTGAGAGGGTGTGGCCATGCCTTGTCATTGGTGCTATCTGAGAGGGTGTGGCCATGCCTTGTCATTGGTGGTGTCTAAGTGGTACAGCCAAGTCTTCCTGGGGGTGGAGGATCACTCACAGTTATTAAGGGAAACATGCAGGCTGAACCTGGTGTGAGGATCCATCTATTTAGAATCACGTTCTGTGTTTTCAGGGTTTCAGTTTTCACCTCGCTGCCGTTCTCCTGTCCCTGGGATTCATAACATACGTGGAGCATGGTAAGCTGGGTCAAGGTGTCCGAACACCATTTGGTTGAAAGTGATGGGGTTTGGTGCCAGTTACTTTATAAATCCAGTGATTGCATACAATGTCGCTGGAATTTGTACAGACTGAGAACAGATAGTAAAATCAGAGACTCACGTTCCCACCAGTTTTAATCAGCACCAACCCAATCCGTCACTCACCATTCACCTCCCAGCAATGCGTCACTCACCATTCACCTCCCAGCAATGCGTCACTCGCCATTCACCTCCCAGCAATGCGTCACTCACCATTCACCTCCCAGCAATGCGTCACTCACCATTCACCTCCCAGCAATGCGTCACTCACCATTCACCTCCCAGCAATGCGTCACTCGCCATTCACCTCCCAGCAATGCGTCACTCACCATTCACCTCCCAGCAATGCGTCACTCACCATTCACCTCCCAGCAATGCGTCACTCACCATTCACCTCCCAGCAATGCGTCACTCGCCATTCACCTCCCAGCAATGCGTCACTCACCATTCACCTCCACCTCCCAGAAATATGTCACCTACCATTCACCGTCACTACCAGCAATCCATCGCCTACCATTCACCTCCATCTCCCAGCAATCCATCGCCTACCATTCACCTCCACCTCCCAGCAATCCATCGCCTACCATTCACCGCCACCACCCAGCAATCTGTCACTCACCATTCACCTCCGCCACCCAGCAATCCATCGCCTACCATTCACCGCCACCACCCAGCAATCTGTCACTCACCATTCACCTCCACCACCCAGCAATCCATCGCCTACCATTCACCTCCACCTCCCAGCAATCCATCGCCTACCATTCACCTCCACCTCCCAGCAATCCATCGCCTACCATTCACCTCCACCTCCCAGCAATCCATCGCCTACCATTCACCGCCACCACCCAGCAATCTGTCACTCACCATTCGCCACCACCACCCAGCAATCTGTCGCTCACCTTTGCATGTGTCTTTTAGTGCTACGTAAGAGATTGTCTGAAATATTCAGCGCCTGTATCCTGTCGAAGAAATGTCCCACCAACTGTACGCACCAAAACAAAAAGGTGAATATTAGTCACCTCCATGCCCCACAGCCCCAAAACTAACCACTTCTCCACAGCCCTGTCCACCCCAACTAACCTGTAATGCTGCTGCCTCCCCTCCCCCTAACATTCTGCTCACTTCACGTTTCCTGATTTAATTCGTCTATTTTACCATGACTGTCCCTAATTCTTATGTCTTTGTCTCTCTGCAGAGCCTCCTAGTGTATTTGACAAATCTCCTGTTTGGAGTCCTAGCCATTGTTCACCTCACTTACCTGGGCTCTCTCTTCGATTCGGAGACAGACGATGCTGTTGAAGAGGAGGTAAGTCCTTCCAACCTCTCCCGGATCACCCATTTCCAGTATCCACTCAATGGGCTTATATCTGGTTTGTGTGGAAATGTAGTGAAGGTATCTGCTAAATCTCTCTCTCTAACCAAGCAGAGGCTTGGTATGTTTTAACAAAGGGAAGATTCATCATAAAAGCAAATATCCAAACAGATCCAGCCTTACTAAAATTCTACATTGTCATATCCTGCATTATCCTGCAGGGGGCAGCACCGTGTATATCCTGTCCTTTGGGAGTTCTTTCTATTCTATCTGAATAATGTATCTGTACATTCTGGGATTTTCTTTTTTTCTCAAAGCTTTGTAAGTGTAGATTGACTTTCTAATCCTACAAAGGGGTTTATTCACTAAACAGCAAACATGTTCGTTATGGGCTTCGTGTGACATATGTTGACTGCCTACCGGTGGGGAATATTATATCTCTGTAAACCCAGCTTTCTCACTGTCTCTCCTGTAATTCTATTTACCCCCATGGCTACAGGCTGTCTGTTACCCCCAGAGCTATGAGCTGCTTCTGGTTTGTCACAAACTGTGTCCCTAACCCTATTGCACTCACTGTCCCAGCCTACAGGAACTATAATCCCTATCCCTCTCCGGTGCTACCTAAGAGAGACTCGAGCCCTGGCAGACACTCTGGAGATATGTCGGCTTTACAGCCCCAGAGTCCCGCTGGCTGCCTGGAAGTCCGTGCCGACCAATAGGAGAAGGAGCTACCATTCAAACTGGTTCGCCCCCTTTCTCCCGATAGGCCAGCGCGAGTTAAAGGACTCAGCTCGCTGATTGGTCAAACTGGTTCGCCCCCTTTCTCACGATAGGCCAGCGTGCGTTAAAGGACTCAGCTCGCTATTTGGTCAAACTGGTTCGCCCCCTTTCTCCCGATAAGCCAGCGCGAGTTAAATGGATAAGCTTGGAACCCCTCCCATCCTTGAGCCCTGATTGGTCGCTGCATGGTTTAGGTGCAACATTTTAATCTACTGATAACAAACAGAAAATAGTGCGTAGGCGCTTCACTGAAATTTTGACAGTTCTGTATATAATAAAGATATACAATAAATGGTGTAACCGGTAACCTAGTGCTTCCCCAATGCACTAAATTTACATAAGACAAAAAGAAACATTTACCAGTATATACACCTCCCCAATGTGATCACAGCAAAAATTTTTGTAATATTACCAATATAGGACCAATATGGGACTGGACTGTAATGCAAACAGCGTGGAGCTGGACTTGGGTATAAACTACAATAGAAAAACAATAAAAAACAACAACATAGTGTAAACTGTATAATAAAAAATGTGTAGTAGGTAAGTATGTGACCCTCACTCACATTCTCCAGAGCCGTACCAGGCTCTGTAAAACAGGCTCAGGGGTGCCAGTACTGGCTAACGATCCAGGTGATCCAGATAGATGCGACTCCAGAATTTGGATGCAAAATATATTTATTGTATAAAATTTTAAAAAGGTATAGGCACTAATGGGCACTATGGGGGTGGAACCCAAAACAGACAATAGTATATATAACAAAATTGGAGTTCCACTTACCCCTATCTTTTAGCAGCCCAGAGTGTCAAAAATACACATAAAATAACAAATGTAAATATGCAGAAGATTGAAGCAGACGCGTTTCGGCTAACAGCCTTCCTCCAGTGCTTGTCTTCATGTTCTGTTGGGTCTTCTTTTATAAGTCCTATCTGTCCCATTCACCTGGATTCAATTTCGTACCGGCGTCGCGTCACTTCCGGTTTCGCGGGTGACGTCACTTCCGGTTTTTCGGCCGGCTGGAACGCACGCTGAAACGCGGCGTTCAAGATGTTGGTTGCTCTTAATTGTTATACTTGAGTCCCCATAGCAACCTTGACCTCCATATTTGCAGGATATCATATCAAAATGAGAAAAATGAAAATTAAAACGATGATCTATAAATGGCTTACACATTGCAGATATTATATTAGCTGACATCAATCTCTTTGTGTTTAAAAGTAGAGCAATGTATTCTTAGAAGAGCTATTTAATTACATACATTAAACAATGCTATGTGTGACCTCAGAGACTTTACATTTAGATAGCAATTAAACAGAAAGCCAGTATAGCCTTCTAAACCTGATAATTCAAATAAAAAAGATTAAATAAATTCTAAAAAAATATATATAAAAAATATGTATGTATGAATTTTATAAAAAATGTATAAACTCAAAATCTAAATTTAACCCCTTTGGGGATAGGGTATTAACATCAAAAATCCACTTGCCCTCTATCTTTGCTAGCTCTTTGACATTGTTATCACCCCTCCAATTTTTAAATTTCTTGAAGATGACAGTATATGACAGTAATGAAGAATCACCGCCATGTTTCTCAGTGAAGTGTGCTGATACACTATGTTTCATATACCCCCTCTGGATATTGCCCACATGTTCCGCAACCCTGGTTTTAAATGCTCTGGTGGTCATCCCAATGTATTGCAGACCACATGGGCACCAGAGGAGGTATATGACATTAGTGGAGTTGCATGTTAAAACCTGATGGATTTTAAATATTCGATTAGTAGAGTGGGAAGTGAATTCTGTCTGTTTTTGTTTGCTAAATATTGTTTTCTTACAAGCTGAGCAGGACTTGCATGGATAAAAACCCTTTTCCAGTCCAAAGAGGTTTTTTCCTTCCCCTTTGTCCCTAATGAAGCTTGTAGTTAGATGTTGCTTTAGGTTTTTAGCCCCTCTATAGATAATACGTGGCTTGTCACCAACAATTTCCTTCAGATTCGGATCTGATTTTAGGATCCGCCAATGTTTGTTGATAATATGCTTAATTTGCTTGGCATCTTCACTATAATTTAAAATAATTGGTACTTGGTCTGCACCCTTCCTCCCCTCCCTAGACATCTTTTTCTTCAGAGTCTTATTTCGGTCCATCTTTTTAATAGAATTAATACAACTATCCAATTCCTTGGCGTCATATTTCTTCTCTACAAACCTGTCTCTCAGGCAGACTGCCTGTTCCTCAAACACTTCAGTATCACTACAATTCCTGAACAGCCTAAGAAACTGGCCCTTAGGGATACTTCGTAGCCAGGATTCATAGTGACAGCTGGACATTTCTATGTACCCATTTACGTCGACCTTCTTAAAGAAAGTCTTGGTTTTAATGGCTTCATTGTCCACATAGATATTTAAGTCCAGGAAGTTGATATTGGATGTACTGTACTCGCTTGTCAATTTAATGTCTGGATGTTGAAGGTTTAAGAATTCTAGGAATGGCTGCAGTGATTCTGCATCACCGCGCCAAATAAAAAAGATGTCGTCTATAAAACGACGATAAAGGACCAGGTTGTAGTGATACTGAAGTGTTTGAGGAACAGGCAGTCTGCCTGAGAGACAGGTTTGTAGAGAAGAAATATGACGCCAAGGAATTGGATAGTTGTATTAATTCTATTAAAAATATGGACCGAAATAAGACTCTGAAGAAAAAGATGTCTAGGGAGGGGAGGAAGGGTGCAGACCAAGTACCAATTATTTTAAATTATAGTGAAGATGCCAAGCAAATTAAGCATATTATCAACAAACATTGGCGGATCCTAAAATCAGATCCGAATCTGAAGGAAATTGTTGGTGACAAGCCACGTATTATCTATAGAGGGGCTAAAAACCTAAAGCAACATCTAACTACAAGCTTCATTAGGGACAAAGGGGAAGGAAAAAACCTCTTTGGACTGGAAAAGGGTTTTTATCCATGCAAGTCCTGCTCAGCTTGTAAGAAAACAATATTTAGCAAACAAAAACAGACAGAATTCACTTCCCACTCTACTAATCGAATATTTAAAATCCATCAGGTTTTAACATGCAACTCCACTAATGTCATATACCTCCTCTGGTGCCCATGTGGTCTGCAATACATTGGGATGACCACCAGAGCATTTAAAACCAGGGTTGCGGAACATGTGGGCAATATCCAGAGGGGGTATATGAAACATAGTGTATCAGCACACTTCACTGAGAAACATGGCGGTGATTCTTCATTACTGTCATATACTGTCATCTTCAAGAAATTTAAAAATTGGAGGGGTGATAACAATGTCAAAGAGCTAGCAAAGATAGAGGGCAAGTGGATTTTTGATGTTAATACCCTATCCCCAAAGGGGTTAAATTTAGATTTTGAGTTTATACATTTTTTATAAAATTCATACATACATATTTTTTATATATATTTTTTTAGAATTTATTTAATCTTTTTTATTTGAATTATCAGGTTTAGAAGGCTATACTGGCTTTCTGTTTAATTGCTATCTAAATGTAAAGTCTCTGAGGTCACACATAGCATTGTTTAATGTATGTAATTAAATAGCTCTTCTAAGAATACATTGCTCTACTTTTAAACACAAAGAGATTGATGTCAGCTAATATAATATCTGCAATGTGTAAGCCATTTATAGATCATCGTTTTAATTTTCATTTTTCTCATTTTGATATGATATCCTGCAAATATGGAGGTCAAGGTTGCTATGGGGACTCAAGTATAACAATTAAGAGCAACCAACATCTTGAACGCCGCGTTTCAGCGTGCGTTCCAGCCGGCCGAAAAACCGGAAGTGACGTCACCCGCGAAACCGGAAGTGACGCGACGCCGGTACGAAATTGAATCCAGGTGAATGGGACAGATAGGACTTATAAAAGAAGACCCAACAGAACATGAAGACAAGCACTGGAGGAAGGCTGTTAGCCGAAACGCGTCTGCTTCAATCTTCTGCATATTTACATTTGTTATTTTATGTGTATTTTTGACACTCTGGGCTGCTAAAAGATAGGGGTAAGTGGAACTCCAATTTTGTTATATATACTATTGTCTGTTTTGGGTTCCACCCCCATAGTGCCCATTAGTGCCTATACCTTTTTAAAAATTTTATACAATAAATATATTTTGCATCCAAATTCTGGAGTCGCATCTATCTGGATCACCTGGATCGTTAGCCAGTACTGGCACCCCTGAGCCTGTTTTACAGAGCCTGGTACGGCTCTGGAGAATGTGAGTGAGAGTCACATACTTACCTACTACACATTTTTTATTATACAGTTTACACTATGTTGTTGTTTTTTATTGTTTTTCTATTGTAGTTTATACCCAAGTCCAGCTCCACGCTGTTTGCATTACAGTCCAGTCCCATATTGGTCCTATATTGGTAATATTACAAAAAATTTTGCTGTGATCACATTGGGGAGGTGTATATACTGGTAAATGTTTCTTTTTGTCTTATTTTAATCTACTGGCCTAAACCAAGTGATTATGTGAAACTATTTTCTTGTATGTACAGAGCCTCAAGTCCAGACTTTATACAACGTTTTCTCCGGCTCTGTACATCCGATCCGATCCCCATATGTTTTGGGGTATTTTTATGCTTTTATGTTCGTTGTGCTGTGGGAGTGTTCTAGGGCGGGTTTGACTGAGTCCAGGTTTTGTATAAATTGGCTGTACCATCTCCCATTAAAATATTCCTGTTGTACCCTTCATCAAGTCTCGGCTGATGTTTGGGTAGCTAAGAGCTCTGATCACTGTTTCACTTGGGATTTGGGAGATTTACAATGGACATACTCAGCCGGAGTATAGGTGATACGTCCCTCTACAATCCAGGGATACGGTCTGTCTACTCTAATTGTGTTGTACTCCTTGGGCTACAGGTCATCTCGCCTCTAATTCTCCTTCTCTTTACTTCCAGGGCTATGGGATGTCTTACACTATACACAAGTGGTCGGAGCTCAGCTGGACTGGACATTGGCTAACGTTTGGATGCTGGGTGTTCTACCGTCTAATCATCTGATGGTGCAGCAAGCCCTTTGTGTGAGCATCCAACCAACTCTGCCACCAGAGCCAGCCCTACAACGGGCACAAATTGTACCACATGCAACAGCTCCCAGTTTCATCCCTACTCTCCAAGTGACCCGGTTCCTGTATCGCAAAGAATAAAACCACAAAGTATTAAATAGGTGAACACACCGCTCCTGCCTGTAATACTAGATGGAGCTGTGTTAGATTTGAGATTTGTGCCAGGAAGGCTGCGTTCAGGATGTGCTCTCTCCTTGGTTCAGCAATACATGGCAGTTTGCTGATGGTACTAAGCGGACACAACTCCAGGTATTAATGAGGCAGGAGTAGAAGAGTTTGTCTCAGAATATGTTACATGATGTACCGAGTGTTTTCTTAATAAAAATCCATTTGTCTTTCTGTGGAATGCCCTGGTGGGAGGATATCTCAGTATGTTGCTTGGGGGATCATAGGGCATGAAAGGAGGTTATGGGAGGGGGGGGGGGTGGTTAATGGACATTCAATCTGTGCTACAGTGGGGGTTTCAGATGGCCTCATGAAATGTGCTGCTATCAGTGTGATGCAGGTAGACTCATACAACGAGCAGCTATCTGTGTGTGTGTGTGCTGCAGGTGGAGTCATGAAATTAGCAGGTATCTGTGTGTGTTGCAGGTGGAGTCATGAAATGAGCAGGTATCTGTGTGTGCTGCAGGTGGAGTCATGAAATGAGCAGGTATCTGTGTGTGCTGCAGGTGGAGTCATGAAATGAGCAGGTATCTGTGTGTGATGCAGGTGGAGTCATGAAATTAGCAGGTATCTGTGTGTGTTGCAGGTGGACTCCTACAACAAGCAGGTATTTGTGTGTGTTGCAGGTGGACTCATTAAATGAGCAGGTATCTGTGTGTGATGCAGGTGGACTCATACAACGAGCAGGTATCTGTGTGTGATGCAGGAGGAGTCATGAAATTAGCAGGTATCTGTGTGTGATGCAGGTGGACTCATGCAATGAGCAGGTATCTGTGTGTGTTGCAGGTGGACTCATACAACGAGCAGGTATCTGTGTGTTGCAGGTGGACTCATACAATGAGCAGGTATCTGTGTGTGATGCAGGTGGACTCCTACAACCAGCAGGTATCTGTGTGTTGCAGGTGGACTCCTACAATGAGCAGGTATCTGTGTGTGTTGCAGGTGGACTCCTACAATGAGCAGGTACCTGTGTGTGATGCAGGTGGACTCCTACAATGAGCAGGTATCTGTGTGATGCAGGTGGACTCATGCAATGAGCAGGTAACTGTGTGTGTTGCGGGTGGACTCATACAACGAGCAGGTATCTGTGTGTTGCAGGTGGACTCATGCAATGAGCAGGTATCTGTGCGTGTTGCAGGTGGACTTATGCACTGAGCAGGTATCTGTGTGTGTTGCGGGTGGACTCATACAACGAGCAGGTATCTGTGTGTGATGCAGGTGGACTCATACAACAAGCAGTTATCTGTGTGTGATGCAGGTAGACTCATACAACGAGCAGGTACCTGTGTGATGCAGGTGGACTCATACAATGAGCAGGTATCTGTGTGATGCAGGTGGACTCATACAACGAGCAGGTTTCTGTGTGATGCAGGTGGACTCATACAATGAGCAGGTATCTGTGTGATGCAGGTGGACTCATACAATGAGCAGGTATCTGTGTGATGCAGGTGGACTCATACAATGAGCAGGTATCTGTGTGATGCAGGTGGACTCATGCAATGAGCAGGTATCTGTGCGTGTTGCAGGTGGACTTATGCACTGAGCAGGTATCTGTGTGTGTTGCGGGTGGACTCATACAACGAGCAGGTATCTGTGTGTGATGCAGGTGGACTCATACAACAAGCAGTTATCTGTGTGTGATGCAGGTAGACTCATACAACGAGCAGGTACCTGTGTGATGCAGGTGGACTCATACAATGAGCAGGTATCTGTGTGATGCAGGTGGACTCATACAACGAGCAGGTTTCTGTGTGATGCAGGTGGACTCATACAATGAGCAGGTATCTGTGTGATGCAGGTGGACTCATACAATGAGCAGGTATCTGTGTGATGCAGGTGGACTCATACAATGAGCAGGTATCTGTGTGATGCAGGTGGACTCATACAACGAGCAGGTTTCTGTGTGATGCAGGTGGACTCATACAATGAGCAGGTTTCTGTGTGATGCAGGTGGACTCATACAACGAGCAGGTATCTGTGTGATGCAGGTGGACTCATACAACGAGCAGGTATCTGTGTGATGCAGGTGGACTCATACAACGAGCAGGTATCTGTGTGATGCAGGTGAGTTCCTGATTGATATTCTGTCTTGTTGTGATGATTAGATGACATTGCCCTCATTAGGTGCTGGAGTAAAACACAAACCGATCACGACTGGGCTAAAACCATGATACAGACATAATATTTAACAACAAACATATTTGTTTTGGTAAATGTTCTTATTTTCACCCGTGTTTTTACACCATAGTAATTGCGTTGAGGGGGCAGTATTTATTTAATCCGGTTTTAGTGTATAGCATCAGCGTGGTTACAATACCTTTCTGTGGTTTCTCTGCTCAGGTGAAGCTTAGCTGTGGACTTCAGCCCGTTACCTGGACAGCCCCAGCTATTTGCATTAATGATTAATATGGGAAGGGCAGGGAGCATCCTGTGGGATGGAGGGGGTGACACTTTTTCCACATACAGAGATGGAGGACAGAGAAAGATAACCGTCATTTAGACACCGCTCACCAAAAGCACAAAACACGCATCATGGCGAAGGGTTCAAACTGTTCTCTGGATGGCGGGAGCTTCCCGCTGTCATCTGAGTTTTTTCAAGGTAATGTGGCTCCTATCAGTATTTCCGGTGTATAGTATTTGCACCATAGGAAACTGTACGGCCTGGCACTGCACTTTGCATGCAGTGCCCCACGGCCTGGCACTGGGTTTAGTATCTACGTGCTGTGTCCCACGGCCTGGCACTGGGTTTAGTATTTACATGCAGTGCCCCACGGCCTGGCACTGGGTTTAGTATTTACATGCAGTGCCCCACGGCCTGGCACTGGGTTTTAGTATTTACATGCTGTGCCCCACGGCCTGGCACTGGGTTTAGTATTTACATGCAGTGCACCACGGCCTGGCACTGGGTTTAGTATTTACGTGCTGTGTCTCCTGGGCTGGCACTGGGTTTAGTATTTACATGCTGTGCCCCACGGCCTGGCACTGGGTTTTAGTATTTACATGCTGTGTCCCACGGCCTGGCACTGGGTTTAGTATTTACATGCAGTGCACCACGGCCTGGCACTGGGTTTAGTATTTACGTGCTGTGTCTCCTGGGCTGGCACTGGGTTTAGTATTTACATGCTGTGCCCCACGGCCTGGCACTGGGTTTTAGTATTTACGTGCTGTGTCCCACGGCCTGGCACTGGGTTTAGTATTTACATGCAGTGCACCACGGCCTGGCACTGGGTTTAGTATTTATGTGCTGTGTCCCCTGGGCTGGCACTGGGTTTAGTATTTACGTGCTGTGTCCCACGGTCTGGCACTGGGTGTAGTATTTACGTGCTGTGTCCCACGGCCTGGCACTGGGTTTAGTATTTACGTGCTGTGTCCCACGGCCTGGCACTGGGTTTAGTATTTACGTGCTGTGTCCCACGGCCTGGCACTGGGTTTAGTATTTACGTGCTGTGTCTCCTGGGCTGGCACTGGGTTTAGTATTTACGTGCTGTGTCCCACGGCCTGGCACTGGGTTTAGTATTTACGTGCTGTGTCTCCTGGGCTGGCACTGGGTTTAGTATTTACCTGCTGTGTCCCACGGCCTGGCACTGGGATTAGTATTGACGTGCTGTGTCCCACGGCCTGGCACTGGGTTTAGTATTGACGTGCTGTGTCCCACGGCCTGGCACTGGGTTTAGTATTTACGTGCTGTGTCCCCTGGGCTGGCACTGTGTTTAGTATTTACGTGCTGTGTCCCACGGTCTGGCACTGGGTTTAGTATTTACGTGCTGTGTCCCCTGGGCTGGCACTGGGTTTAGTATTTACGTGCTGTGTCTCCTGGGCTGGCACTGGGTTTAGTATTTACATGCTGTGTCCCACGGCCTGGCACTGGGTTTAGTATTTACGTGCTGTGTCTCCTGGGCTGGCACTGGGTTTAGTATTTACGTGCTGTGTCCCACGGCCTGGCACTGGGTTTAGTATTTACGTGCTGTGTCTCCTGGGCTGGCACTGGGTTTAGTATTTACCTGCTGTGTCCCACGGCCTGGCACTGGGATTAGTATTGACGTGCTGTGTCCCACGGCCTGGCACTGGGTTTAGTATTTACATGCAGTGCCCCACGGCCTGGCACTGGGTTTAGTATTCACATGCTGTGTCCCACGGCCTGGCACTGGGTTTAGTATTTACATGCAGAGCCCCATGGTCTGGCACTGGGTTTAGTATTTACATGCAGTGCCCCACGGCCTGGCACTGGGTTTAGTATTTACGTGCTGTGTCCCACGGCCTGGCACTGGGTTTAGTATTTACGTGCTGTGTCCCACGGCCTGGCACTGGGTTTAGTATTTATGTGCTGTGTCTCCTGGGCTGGCACTGGGTTTAGTATTTACATGCTGTGTCCCACGGCCTGGCACTGGGTTTAGTATTTACGTGCTGTGTCTCCTGGGCTGGCACTGGGTTTAGTATTTACGTGCTGTGTCCCACGGCCTGGCACTGGGTTTAGTATTTACGTGCTGTGTCTCCTGGGCTGGCACTGGGTTTAGTATTTACCTGCTGTGTCCCACGGCCTGGCACTGGGATTAGTATTGACGTGCTGTGTCCCACGGCCTGGCACTGGGTTTAGTATTTACATGCAGTGCCCCACGGCCTGGCACTGGGTTTAGTATTTACATGCAGAGCCCCATGGTCTGGCACTGGGTTTAGTATTTACATGCAGTGCCCCACGGCCTGGCACTGGGTTTAGTATTTACATGCAGTGCCCCACGGCCTGGCACTGGGTTTAGTATTTACATGCAGTGCCCCACGGCCTGGCACTGGGTTTAGTATTTACGTGCTGGGTCTCCTGGGCTGGCACTGGGTTTAGTATTTACATGCTGTGTCCCACAGCCTGGCACTGGGTTTACTATTGACGTGCTGTGTCCCACGGCCTGGCACTGGGTTTAGTATTTACGTGCTGTGTCCCACGGCCTGGCACTGGGTTTAGTATTTACGTGCTGTGTCCCCTGGGCTAGCACTGGGATTAGTATTTACATGCTGTGTCCCCTGGGCTGGCACTGGGTTTAGTATTGACGTGCTGTGTCCCACGGCCTGGCACTGGGTTTAGTATTTACGTGCTGTGTCTCCTGGGCTGGCACTGGGTTTAGTATTTACATGCTGTGTCCCACAGCCTGGCACTGGGTTTACTATTGACGTGCTGTGTCCCACGGCCTGGCACTGTGTTTAGTATTTACGTGCTGTGTCCCCTGGGCTGGCACTGGGTTTAGTATTTACATGCTGTGTCCCACAGCCTGGCACTGGGTTTAGTATTTAGGTCCTGTGTCCCCTGGGCTGGCACTGGGTTTAGTATTTACATGCAGTGCCCCAAGGCCTGGCACTGGGTTTAGTATTTGCATGCAGTGCCCCACGGCATGGCACTGGGTTTAGTATTTACATGATGTGTCCCACGGCCTGGCACTGGGTTTAGTATTTACATGCAGTGCCCCACGGCCTGGCACTGGGTTTAGTATTCACATGCAGTGCCCCACGGCCTGGCACTGGGTTTAGTATTTACATGCAGTGCCCCACGGCCTGGCACTGGGTTTAGTATTTACATGCAGAGCCCCACGGTCTGGAACTGGGTTTAGTATTTACATGCAGTGCCCCACGGCTTGGCACTGGGTTTAGTATTTACATGCAGTGCCCCAAGGCCTGGCACTGGGTTTAGTATTTGCATGCAGTGCCCCACGGCATGGCACTGGGTTTAGTATTGACGTGCTGTGTCCCACGGCCTGGCACTGGGTTTAGTATTTACATGCAGTGCCCCACGGCCTGGCACTGGGTTTAGTATTTACATGCAGAGCCCCATGATCTGGCACTGGGTTTAGTATTTACATGCAGTGCCCCACGGCCTGGCACTGGGTTTAGTATTTACATGCAGTGCCCCACGGCCTGGCACTGGGTTTAGTATTTACATGCAGTGCCCCACGGCCTGGCACTGGGTTTAGTATTTACGTGCTGGGTCTCCTGGGCTGGCACTGGGTTTAGTATTTACATGCTGTGTCCCACAGCCTGGCACTGGGTTTACTATTGACGTGCTGTGTCCCACGGCCTGGCACTGGGTTTAGTATTTACGTGCTGTGTCCCACGGCCTGGCACTGGGTTTAGTATTTACGTGCTGTGTCCCCTGGGCTAGCACTGGGTTTAGTATTTACGTGCTGTGTCCCCTGGGCTGGCACTGGGATTAGTATTTACATGCTGTGTCCCCTGGGCTGGCACTGGGTTTAGTATTGACGTGCTGTGTCCCACGGCCTGGCACTGGGTTTAGTATTTACGTGCTGTGTCTCCTGGGCTGGCACTGGGTTTAGTATTTACATGCTGTGTCCCCTGGGCTGGCACTGGGATTAGTATTTACATGCTGTGTCCCACGGCCTGGCACTGGGTTTACTATTGACGTGCTGTGTCCCACGGCCTGGCACTGGGTTTAGTATTTACGTGCTGTGTCCCCTGGGCTGGCACTGGGTTTAGTATTTACATGCTGTGTCCCACAGCCTGGCACTGGGTTTAGTATTTAGGTCCTGTGTCCCCTGGGCTGGCACTGGGTTTAGTATTTACATGCAGTGCCCCAAGGCCTGGCACTGGGTTTAGTATTTGCATGCAGTGCCCCACGGCATGGCACTGGGTTTAGTATTTACATGATGTGTCCCACGGCCTGGCACTGGGTTTAGTATTTACATGCAGTGCCCCACGGCCTGGCACTGGGTTTAGTATTTACATGCAGAGCCCCACGGTCTGGAACTGGGTTTAGTATTTACATGCAGTGCCCCACGGCTTGGCACTGGGTTTAGTATTAACATGCTGTGTCCCACGTCCTGGCACTGGGTTTAGTATTTACATGCTGTGTCCCATGGTCTGGCACTGGGTTTAGTATTTACATGCAGTGCCCCACGGCCTGGCACTGGGTTTAGTATTTACATGCAGTGCCCCACGGCCTGGCACTGGGTTTAGTATTTACATGCAGAGCCCCACGGTCTGGAACTGGGTTTAGTATTTACATGCAGTGCCCCACGGCTTGGCACTGGGTTTAGTATTAACATGCTGTGTCCCACGTCCTGGCACTGGGTTTAGTATTTACATGCAGTGCCCCACGGCCTGGCACTGGGTTTAGTATTTACATGCAGAGCCCCACGGTCTGGAACTGGGTTTAGTATTTACATGCAGTGCCCCACGGCTTGGCACTGGGTTTAGTATTAACATGCTGTGTCCCACGTCCTGGCACTGGGTTTAGTATCTACATGCTGTGTCCCACGGTCTGGCACTGGGTTTAGTATTTACATGCAGTGCCCCACGGCCTGGCACTGGGTTTAGTATTTACGCGCTGTGTCCCCTGGGCTGGCACTGGGTTTAGTATTTACATGCAGAGCCCCACGGCTTGGCACTGGGTTTAGTATTTACATGCTGTGTCCTACGCCCTGGCACTGGGTTTAGTATTTACGTGCGGTGTCCCCTGGGCTGGCACTGGGTTTAGTATTTACGTGCTGTGCCCCACGGCCTGCCACTGGGTTTAGTATTTACGTGCTGTGCCCCACGGCCTGGCACTGGGTTTAGTATTTACGTGCTGTGCCCCACGGCCTGGCACTGGGTTTAGTATTTACGTGCTGTGTCCCACGGCCTGGCACTGGGTTTAGTATTTACGTGCTGTGTCCCCTGGGCTGGCACTGGGATTAGTATTTACATGCTGTGTCCCCTGGGCTGGCACTGGGTTTAGTATTGACGTGCTGTGTCCCACGTCCTGGCACTGGGTTTAGTATCTACGTGCAGTGTCCCACGGCCTGGCACTGGGTTTAGTATCTACATGCAGTGTCCCACGGCATGGCACTGGGTTTAGTATCTACGTGCTGTGTCCCACGGCCTGACACTGGGTTTAGTATTTACGTGCTTTGTCCCACGGCCTGGCACTGGGTTTAGTATTTACGTGCTTTGTCCCACGGCCTGGCACTGGGTTTAGTATTTACGTGCTTTGTCCCACGGCCTGGCACTGGGTTTAGTATCTACATGCAGTGTCCCACGGCCTGGCACTGGGTTTAGTATCTATGTACAGTGTCCCACGGACTGGCACTGGGTTTAGTATCTACGTACAGTGTCCCACGGCCTGGCACTGGGTTTAGTATCTACGTGCTGTGTCCCACGGCCTGGCACTGGGTTTAGTATCTACGTGCTGTGTCCCACGGCCTGGCACTGGGTTTAGTATCTACGTGCTGTGTCCCACGGCCTGGCACTGGGTTTAGTATCTACGTGCTGTGTCCCACGGCCTGGCACTGGGTTTAGTATCTACGTGCTGTGTCCCACGGCCTGGCACTGGGTTTAGTATCTACGTGCTGTGTCCCACGGCCTGGCACTGGGTTTAGTATCTACGTGCTGTGTCCCACGGCCTGGCACTGGGTTTAGTATCTACGTGCTGTGTCCCACGGCCTGGCACTGGGTTTAGTATCTACGTGCTGTGTCCCACGGCCTGGCACTGGGTTTAGTATCTACGTGCAGTGTCCCACGGCCTGGCACTGGGTTTAGTATTTACGTGCTGTGTTCCCTGGGCTGGCACTGGGTTTAGTATCTACGTGCTGTGTCCCACGGCCTGGCACTGGGTTTAGTAATTTTTTTTCCCACTTTTATTTTTATATTTATTAAGTACATTACATATATTTTCATCTTTTTATAATAATTACATTTCAGTATACTTGTATACAAAAGATTTTACTCTTCGTAAAAATTCCTAATCTCGATCTTAGAAGGCGCTATTGGTAAAGTTTGATCTTTATATTTTATTTTAGAAATAAATTGCCATTAGAGGGAATGTCTACCTGCCAGCTTGGTTACAATGCTGCTGCCCATCCCATGTGTTCCTATAAAGGGTTAATAAGTATATAGGCGTGTATATAGAAAATACCCCTCTCTGTCTCATTAGAGATATCTTTGCCAGAAGTTCAAGGGAGCGGATTAAAGGGTCAGTGTTAGGACCCGCCTAGGGGGGTCTGCCTTGACGTTGGCAGGCGGGCATTCCCTCCAATGGCTATTTGAGCAAGTAAATGACGTCCATTTGTTTAAATATACATAGGGATTAAGGAGAGGGCGCAGGTAACTTTTTTCTTTGTTTTTTAAATATATTGTAAGTCGGCTATAAATCCATGTGACGGAATATTATCACACGTATAGAATTTATACCAAGCGGTTTGTCCCAGTCGCCTGACGCCAGCTCTCCCTCTCTCTAGTTATACGGAACGAGCTCTGGATATTCCTCATCCCCGTCATTGTCGCGCTCGTCCAGGTTGGTCTGTTTCTGGAAGAGATGGGTTTCTTCCTCCGCAACGTTCGTAGCACACGGAGGACCTGCCTCTACTTGTGGATCCTTGGAATGTACCCGGTAAGTATATTTACCATCACAATTACAAATATACAAACCCCCATTGAAAATCAGGTTTATTGTCAAATCTGTTTGCAATGAACAAATCAATCAAAAGCTATTGAAATAGCTTAACACAACAAATGCTTCAAGTGGGTTTCCCAAATTCAACTGGAAATGTAACTTATAATGACTTCTCCAGTCTCAACATTCATGGCAAGCATCTTTAGTATTTGGTAGAGCACCCTTTTGCTGTTATGACCTGCTGCAAAGGATACGCATAGCCAGATACCAGCTTTTGGTAGCTTTTCTGAGGAATCTTAGGAATCAATGGCCTCCAGTTCAGTAATATTCTTGGGTTTGCGTGCTGCCTTCTTCAAATCCCACCAGAGATTTTCTATAGGGTTCAAGTCAGGTTACTGGTGGCCACTGTAGAATCTTCCAGGACTTCTTCTGCAACCACGTTTAACTGTTGGCAGAGTCTTCTTTATTCTTCTTCCTCCAGACATACCGCTGATCCACTGGGTCAAAAAAGTTCAGTTTTGTTTCATTAATCAAAAGAACAGAATCACAAAACCTCTGTGGTTTAGTTATATGATTTTGAGCATATTGGAACTGACTTTACTTGTGCTTTTGGGTCAGCAGTGGTTCTTGGAGTTCTGGCCTTGGATGTTCTGGCATGGAAACCTTCTGCATTTAGTATGCGCCTTACTGTACTCATGGAAACCTTAATGCCTGTTGCCACCAAATCTTGTTGTCTTCTCAGAAATCTGGTTGCAGCCATTGATAGTGTCCTTTTTCTGCCCCGTCCAGGTAGTGTAACCACTGTTCCTTCAACTTTGAGCTTGCGGACTATGCTACCAATGGTGTCTCTAGGAAAATTCAGTGCCTTAGCTATCATTCTATATCCTGTTCCTTGTTTGTGGACGGTGATGATCTCTTCTCTTAACTTCGTGGACCATATTTCTAACATGCAGTCAAACGTGACACTCAACAAACCTCTAGTCATGTATTTCAATTGGCAACTGGTGCAACTAAGGAAGCCCTTGATTGGTTGCAAAAGGTGTGCTTGAAACAACACCTGTTTTACATATTTGTGCTGTTGTGAGGGATTCTACGCAGGGGGCTGAATAATTTTGAGACTGGAGAAGTCATTATAAGTTGCATTTTCAGTTGAATTTGGGGAAACCAGTTTTTGTTGTGTTAAGCTATTTCAATTGCTTTGGTTTGATTTGTTCATTGCAAACAGCTGAAAGTGTATTTATTGACAATAAACCTGATTTTCAAACGGGTTTGAATAATTTTGATTAGAACGATTTCAAACTCCTGTGTTAATGAATCTATCCATCCTTAGACACAATATAGGGAATTAATGACAAGAAACAGACACAATTCACCTTTCAGTTGACAACTTAGGGACTCTTTTATTCAATAAATGCACAAGGAGAATTGCTTGACACCAGGAATCTGCAAATAACAAGAAGACACAGGTATCACAAAACAAATAGGAGGCACTGGCACATACAGGGTTAAATCAATCACTACAATTCATGGCTAGGGAAAGGTACATTATACTGACATCGGACTGTGTCAAAGAAAGGGTTAAATTTAATTATGAAAGTTTAGTAGTTTGAGGCTCTCCCAAGAAAAAGGTTAACTTCACTCATGCATCTCTCTTACAAGAAGAGGTAGTGGCAATGAAAGGGTTTAGTATTCTATACTGGGCTCCAGCAGTGAAAGGGTTTAGTATTCTATACTGGGCTCCAGCAGTGAAAGGGTTTAGTATTCTATACTGGGCTCTGGCAGTGAAAGGGTTTAGTATTCTATACAGGGCTCTGGCAGTGAAAGGGTTTAGTATTCTATACAGGGCTCCGGCAGTGAAAGGGTTTAGTATTCTATACTGGGCTCCGGCAGTGAAAGGGTTTAGTATTCTATACAGGTCTCCGGCAGTGAAAGGGTTTAGTATTCTATACCGGGCTCTGGCAGTGAAAGGGTTTAGTATTCTATACCGGGCTCTATCAGTGAAAGGGTTTAGTATTCTATACAGGGCTCTGGCAGTGAAAGGGTTTAGTATTCTATACCGGGCTCCGGCAGTGAAAGGGTTTAGTATTCTATACCGGGCTCCGGCAGTGAAAGGGTTTAGTATTCTATACAGGGCTCTGTCAGTGAAAGGGTTTAGTATTCTATACAGGTCTCTGGCAGTGAAAGGGTTTAGTATTCTAAACCAGGCTCTGGCAGTGAAAGGGTTTAGTATTCTATACTGGGCTCCGGCAGTGAAAGGGTTTAGTATTCTATACTGGGCTCTGGCAGTGAAAGGGTTTAGTATTCTATACCGGGCTCCGGCAGGGAAAGGGTTTAGTATTCTATACAGGGCTCCGGCAGTGAAAGGGTTTAGTATTCTATACAGGGCTCCGGCAGTGAAAGGGTTTAGTATTCTATACTGGGCTCTGGCAGTGAAAGGGTTTAGTATTCTATACTGGGCTCTGGCAGTGAAAGGGTTTAGTATTCTATACAGGGCTCCGGCAGTGAAAGGGTTTAGTATTCTATACCGGGCTCTGGCAGTGAAAGGGTTTAGTATTCTATACAGGGCTCCTGCAGTGAAAGGGTTTAGTATTCTATACAGGGCTCCGGCAGTGAAAGGGTTTAGTATTCTATAGAGAGCTCTGGCAGTGAAAGGGTTTAGTATTCTATAGGGAGCTCTGGCAGTGAAAGGGTTTAGTATTCTATAGAGAGCTCTGGCAGTGAAAGGGTTTAGTATTCTATACTGTGTTCCGGCAGTGAAAGGGTTTAGTATTCTATACCGGGCTCTGGCAGTGAAAGGGTTTAGTATTCTATACAGGGCTCCGGCAGTGAAAGGGTTTAGTATTCTATACAGGGCTCCTGCAGTGAAAGGGTTTAGTATTCTATACAGGGCTCCGGCAGTGAAAGGGTTTAGTATTCTATACTGGGCTCCGGCAGTGAAAGGGTTTAGTATTCTATACTGGGCTCCGGCAGTGAAGGGGTTTAGTATTCTATACAGGGCTCTGGCAGTGAAAGGGTTTAGTATTCTATACTGGGCTCTGGCAGTGAAAGGGTTTAGTATTCTATACTGGGCTCCGGCAGTGAAAGGGTTTAGTATTCTATACTGGGCTCTGGCAGTGAAAGGGTTTAGTATTCTATACAGGGCTCTGGCAGTGAAAGGGTTTAGTATTCTATACAGGGCTCCGGCAGTGGAAGGGTTTAGTATTCTATACTCGGCTCTGGCAGTGAAAGGGTTTAGTATTCTATACAGGGATCTGGCAGTGAAAGGGTTTAGTATTCTATACTGGGCTCCGGCAGTGAAAGGGTTTAGTATTCTATACTGGGCTCTGGCAGTGAAAGGGTTTAGTATTCTATACAGGGCTCTGGCAGTGAAAGGGTTTAGTATTCTATACAGGGCTCCGGCAGTGAAAGGGTTTAGTATTCTATACTCGGCTCTGGCAGTGAAAGGGTTTAGTATTCTATACAGGGATCTGGCAGTGAAAGGGTTTAGTATTCTATACAGGGCTCCGGCAGTGAAAGGGTTTAGTATTCTATACTGGGCTCCGGCAGTGAAAGGGTTTAGTATTCTATACAGGGCTCCGGCAGTGAAAGGGTTTAGTATTCTATACTGGGCTCCGGCAGTGAAAGGGTTTAGTATTCTATACAGGGCTCCGGCAGTGAAAGGGTTTAGTATTCTATACTGGGCTCTGGCAGTGAAAGGGTTTAGTATTCTATACCGGGCTCCGGCAGTGAAAGGGTTTAGTATTCTATACTGGGCTCTGGCAGTGAAAGGGTTTAGTATTCTATACAGGGCTCTGGCAGTGAAAGGGTTTAGTATTCTATACTGGGCTCTGGCAGTGAAAGGGTTTAGTATTCTATACCGGGCTCTGGCAGTGAAAGGGTTTAGTATTCTATAGAGCGCTCTGGCAGTGAAAGGGTTTAGTATTCTATACTGGGCTCCGGCAGTAAAAGGGTTTAGTATTCTATACAGGGCTCTGGCAGTGAAAGGGTTTAGTGTTCTATACTGGGCTCTGGCAGTGAAAGGGTTTAGTGTTCTATACTGGGCTCCGGCAGTGAAAGGGTTTAGTATTCTATACTGGGCTCCGGCAGTGAAAGGGTTTAGTATTCTATACCGGGCTCCGGCAGTGAAAGGGTTTAGTATTCTATACAGGGCTCCGGCAGTGAAAGGGTTTAGTATTCTATACTGGGCTCTGGCAGTGAAAGGGTTTAGTATTCTATACTGGGCTCTGGCAGTGAAAGGGTTTAGTATTCTATACTGGGCTCTGGCAGTGAAAGGGTTTAGTATTCTATACTGGGCTCTGGCAGTGAAAGGGTTTAGTATTCTATACAGGGCTCCGGCAGTGAAAGGGTTTAGCATTCTATACAGGGCTCTGGCAGTGAAAGGGTTTAGTATTCTATACAGGGCTCCGGCAGTGAAAGGGTTTAGTATTCTATACTGGGCTCTGGCAGTGAAAGGGTTTAGTATTCTATACTGGGCTCTGGCAGTGAAAGGGTTTAGTATTCTATACTGGGCTCTGGCAGTGAAAGGGTTTAGTATTCTATACTGGGCTCTGGCAGTGAAAGGGTTTAGTATTCTATACAGGGCTCCGGCAGTGAAAGGGTTTAGCATTCTATACAGGGCTCTGGCAGTGAAAGGGTTTAGTATTCTATACAGGGCTCTGGCAGTGAAAGGGTTTAGCATTCTATACAGGGCTCTGGCAGTGAAAGGGTTTAGTATTCTATACTGGGCTCTGGCAGTGAAAGGGTTTAGTATTCTATACTGGGCTCTGGCAGTGAAAGGGTTTAGTATTCTATACAGGGCTCCGGCAGTGAAAGGGTTTAGCATTCTATACAGGGCTCTGGCAGTGAAAGGGTTTAGTATTCTATACAGGGCTCTGGCAGTGAAAGGGTTTAGTATTCTATACTGGGCTCTGGCAGTGAAAGGGTTTAGTATTCTATACAGGGCTCCGGCAGTGAAAGGGTTTAGCATTCTATACAGGGCTCTGGCAGTGAAAGGGTTTAGTATTCTATACAGGGCTCTGGCAGTGAAAGGGTTTAGCATTCTATACAGGGCTCCGGCAGTGAAAGGGTTTAGTATTCTATACCGGGCTCTGGCAGTGAAAGGGTTTAGTATTCTATACAGGGCTCCGGCAGTTAAGGGGTTTAGTATTCTATACAGGGCTCTGGCAGTGAAAGGGTTTAGTATTCTATACAGGGCTCTGGCAGTTAAGGGTTTAGTATTCTATACCGGGCTCTGGCAGTGAAAGGGTTTATGTAACGGACCGTTTCACTTACAAGAGGATAAAACCCAGTTTAGGCGATAATCCCCTTTCCAGATGCACAGACAGCTACTGCAAACACCATTCTCCCGACTGGAACCACACGAACACTGGAACAGCTGAACAAGAAAAGCAGACATCGGCTTACACTCTTGGCAGTCAGCATACAATCCCATTCCCCCAAAGACCGAGACGACACATCGCTTTGAGGGTTAAGCAAGAACTCTAGACTGGGACACCCAGTCTGGCTTTTATTTCCAACTCACACATACAGGCCACACCCAGGGGAAGGCATAAAAGAACCAATGACATAGATGTTACCTCCCACACATCCCCTCCCCTTAGTGTGACACATAATCCCATTATGCATACAGAGTAAAATATACTTTTACACAACTTTCATAACTTTAAAACCATACATCACATTCACATAAAAATACATATCCACAATCAATCCATTCAGGGGAACAACATATTAAAAAATGGCATGAATCCGACCAGGGGTTTAAAAGTTACTAAAAGTATCTTTTGGGCCCTGGCTTGCAGCATGGCACAATCTGGCCCAAACAGAAGTAAAACATCCCCCACAATGCATCCCGGCTTCCTCCCTTCTGCCCTGGAGATAATTGGAGAAGTAATCCAATTATCTAGGACTAGAGTCAGACTCCATTAACCACATGGTTGCAAAAAGACAGTAAAAGACATAAACTTACATACTGATACATTTAACACATAAAACACCAATTTCTACATATCCCCAGTTTAACTGAACACATAAATACCTACATAATATTTAAGACAGTATTACTGTGATATGTTACAAAGTCTTAAAGGGACATTAGTCCCAAAAGTCCCAATATGTCCATCGCTGATTTTAAAGGGCCAGTAGCAGCAATATAAATTATTACATGCCCAAATATAGTGTTTATAGAGCAATATGTCCATGGGCCGTAGTCGCAGGGCAGGAGGCTAGCAGCCAGGCCTCTCCAGTTCACAGTGGCGAAGCTGGTTTCGCCACAGTTTAGTATTCTATACAGGGCTCCGGCAGTGAAAGGGTTTAGCATTCTATACAGGGCTCTGGCAGTGAAAGGGTTTAGTATTCTATACCGGGCTCTGGCAGTGAAAGGGTTTAGTATTCTATACAGGGCTCTGGCAGTGAAAGGGTTTAGTATTCTATACAGGGCTCTGGCAGTGAAAGGGTTTAGTATTCTATACCGGGCTCCGGCAGTGAAAGGGTTTAGTATTCTATACAGGGCTCCGGCAGTGAAAGGGTTTAGTATTCTATACCGGGCTCTGGCAGTGAAAGGGTTTAGTATTCTATACCGGGCTCTGGCAGTGAAAGGGTTTAGTATTCTATACAGGGCTCCGGCAGTGAAAGGGTTTAGTATTCTATACAGGGCTCCGGCAGTGAAAGGGTTTAGTATTCTATACAGGGCTCCGGCAGTGAAAGGGTTTAGTATTCTATACCGGGCTCTGGCAGTGAAAGGGTTTAGTATTCTATACAGGGCTCCGGCAGTTAAGGGGTTTAGTATTCTATACAGGGCTCTGGCAGTGAAAGGGTTTAGTATTCTATAAAGGGCTCTGGCAGTTAAGGGTTTAGTATTCTATACCGGGCTCTGGCAGTGAAAGGGTTTAGTATTCTATACAGGGCTCTGGCAGTGAAAGGGTTTAGTATTCTATACAGGGCTCTGGCAGTGAAAGGGTTTAGTATTCTATACCGGGCTCCGGCAGTGAAAGGGTTTAGTATTCTATACCGGGCTCCGGCAGTGAAAGGGTTTAGTATTCTATACCGGGCTCCGGCAGTGAAAGGGTTTAGTATTCTATACCGGGCTCCGGCAGTGAAAGGGTTTAGTATTCTATACCGGGCTCCGGCAGTGAAAGGGTTTAGTATTCTATACAGGGCTCCGGCAGTGAAAGGGTTTAGTATTCTATACCGGGCTCTGGCAGTGAAAGGGTTTAGTATTCTATACCAGGCTCTGGCAGTGAAAGGGTTTAGTATTCTATACCGGGCTCCGGCAGTGAAAGGGTTTAGTATTCTATACAGGGCTCCGGCAGTGAAAGGGTTTAGTATTCTATACCGGGCTCCGGCAGTGAAAGGGTTTAGTATTCTATACCGGGCTCTGGCAGTGAAAGGGTTTAGTATTCTATACAGAGCTCTGGCAGTGAAAGGGTTTAGTATTCTATACAGGGCTCTGGCAGTGAAAGGGTTTAGTATTCTATACAGAGCTCTGGCAGTGAAAGGGTTTAGTATTCTATACTGGGCTCTGGCAGTGAAAGGGTTTAGTATTCTATACCGGGCTCCGGCAGTGAAAGGGTTTAGTATTCTATACCGGGCTCTGGCAGTGAAAGGGTTTAGTATTCTATACTGGGCTCTGGCAGTGAAAGGGTTTAGTATTCTATACTGGGCTCTGGCAGTGAAAGGGTTTAGTATTCTATACCGGGCTCTGGCAGGGAAAGGGTTTAGTATTCTATACAGGGCTCCTGCAGTGAAAGGGTTTAGTATTCTATACAGGGCTCCGGCAGTTAAGGGGTGCCGACAGTAATATGCTTTGGTAAGAAAGGAGATATCACTTTTAAACAATTGTAAAGTTGTTGTTTTTACATATTTACTGGCTCCTTTTTTGTTATGCTTTTCACACCCACTCTAGGGTGGTTACTGATCTAGGCAATCAGTGTCCTATCCCTAGGAATGCTGTAAAAGTTCATTGGGCGTGTCTGACAGATTTACACATTTGCAGTTGGAAGATCTTTTCGCCTTGTCACATCCTCCTGCACCATGTGATAATGCAGAGCGGACGCCAGTGTGGGTTCTCTCTCCTCCTGCTGCACAATGATGCCCTGTGTCTGTGACGTTAGTTTACTGGTCAGAGAGTGAGACGGACGGGTAATGGGGGGGAGGGGTGGTTGAAGAAACCCCCCTATCTGAGAGACGTGCCCAACAATGCAATTTGACTAAGTTTATAGTATATTTATAAATATACATGTGCGATTCGTTTCGTTCCGTATGGCAATTCGGACGAATTTCGGGCAATTCGGACATTCTGATACATCCGAATGTCCGAATAGCTGAATTGCACAAGTTCCAAAATTGCCGAATTTCCGAAGCGCCGATGTGCCGAAGCACAGTATTGCCTAAGTACTAATATACCTACCCAGTGGAAGAATGAAGAATGTTACACTGTATACCAGTTTAAATAAAAAGTATACAAACATAGCCAGGATTCAGCTGTAAGCATTTGCAACACTTACAACAATCAAGTAACATACATTCATATAAAATGTAAGTTACTTGGCCAGTCAGTGTAATGACAGGAATGAATAAGTAGATAACTCCATAATTCTCACGGTATTAGGGAGCTATCTACTAAAAGGCTGAATGAAATACCTGAATTGGTCTTTCAGCCAAATTTACTAATACTAAGTAAAGATTACTTAGTATTAGTAAATTATGCCCCTATACCGCGAGTAGGGCCATGTCTATTAAACAGTGACTGCTCACTGTAAAAACAAAAAAAAGTTTCCCCCCTGAACGACGGGAGGGGGCCCTAAAGAAGAATAAGTGGGGGGACCTATTGTCCTCGCCCCCCGGCCCCCAGCCCTGAGCGGTGGGGGCCCTAAATACCAATAAGGAGGGGGGACCTATTGTCCTCCCCCACGGCCCCCACCCCTGAGCAGCAGGTGGGGGCCCTAAAGAAGAATAAGGGAATAGCTGTCCCCTACAAACATGAGTCTAGGCTGCAAGTTAGAGGGTCAGCAAGGGTCTGAGGTGCTGGAACACCCAGCCTGGTTTTTATTACCATCCACAGGGAGGGACAAAACAACCAATCATACACGTACATCATTGAAACCACTCCCAGTAATTACACACACAATCCTCCCTTCTGTCTGTGATATAATTATGGTTTAACATAATTATCACAGACAGTAAAAATACAGTTTTCACCCATACACTGTAACTTTAAAACCATACATTCAATCTCCATAAAACTTACACATTTAAACTCAGCATATTTCAAACATAAACACTTCCAAAAATCAGCCAAATCCCTCCAGCAGATCAAAAGTTAGTCGGAAGTCCTTTATGACCGACCGCAAGCACAATTTCCTGCCCAAAACAGTTCCATAGATTTGGGCTGTGCGGTCGGTCAATTTCATGCAGAAAAACGACTAAGTCCCATCTTCGAACGGGACTTAGTCTCTGGAGCAGAAAGTTCAGGATGGAAGAAGGTGAGGGTCAGCGGTGTTCGTGTATTTGCGCATCCGATTTTTAGTTCCACAGAATCTTTAGCATACACCGCTGACCGCGTTCGCATGAACAAAGATGGCCGCCGCCACGTGTTCGGCTGTCGAATGGCGGCCACCCAGCGGTCGCCAATTAACCGGCAGTAACCTCACAGCCTGGGAGGTCAATTGCCTGCACACTTTAACTTCTGGGTGGTCCGCCTGTGTGGTACTTGGTTCAGTAAGCCCCATTTACTGAACCAAGTGGGAGAGAGCCAGGAACAAGTTATTTTACAGGTCTGGGGACATAGTCTTAAAGGGGCATTGTTCAACAAAGTCACAATATGTCCCCCGGACGGTTCTTAAAGGGCCATACACACCCAATAAAAGTTAATAAGTTTTCAGGGGCACAATCTTCCAGGGGCCATAGTCATGAGGAAGGAGGCTGGCAAATAGGCTTCTCCA
This sequence comes from Pelobates fuscus, assembly GCF_036172605.1. Lineage (NCBI taxonomy): Eukaryota > Metazoa > Chordata > Amphibia > Anura > Pelobatidae > Pelobates > Pelobates fuscus. The sequence continues at coordinate 171,082,702 of NC_086325.1, forward strand.
CAATCCAGGGAAGCAGGGCAATTTTCCATTTAAAGGGCCAGTTACAAATAGCAATTTGTAACAGAGGGCTCAGCGCAGACTGAGCTCTGCAGGGCCAGGGGGGAGGACAATAGGTCGTGCCCCCCCCCCCCATTATTTTACTTTAGGGCCCTCACCCGCTGCTCAGGGGTGGGGGCTGGAGGGGGAGGGGAAATGTTTATATATATATATTTATTTATTCATTTTCACAGTGAGCAGCTAAGGCTGCGGTATAGCGAGTAGAGGCAAAATTTACTAATACCAAGTCATTTTTACTTAGTATTAGTACATTTGGCTGAAAGACCAATTTAGGTCTGGGGTGGGGGCCGGGGGGAGGACAATAGGCCCCCCCTATTGGTATTTAGGGCCCCCACCCGCCGCTCAGTGGTGGGGGCCGGGGGGGAGGACATTAGGTTCCCCCCCTATGGGTATTTAGGGCCCCCACCCGCCGCTCAGGGGTGGGGGCCGGGGGGGAGGACATTAGGTCCGTCCCCCCTAATGGTATTTAGGGCCCCCACCCACCGCTCATGTTTCATTCTAATAAAATACATCTCACTTAAAAAAAAAAAAGTGAAGTGACTAATTACTATTGGGTCTCTCTCTCTCTCTCCAGGTTTTCTGTATTTCCTCCATCATCGGGCTCTATATCCCTCGGTCTTCCTCAATTTGCAACTTTGTTGCTTCAATGTAAGTTATGGAACAATATTCACACTATCCTCGTCTTTTACCACCACACTCACTGCTCCTCCACAACAAACACACTCACTGCCCATCCACAACCACACTCACTGCCCATCCACAACCACACTCACTGCTCCTCCACAACAAACACACTCACTGCCCATCCACAACCACACTCACTGCTCCTCCACAACAAACACACTCACTGCCCATCCACAACCACACTCACTGCTCCTCCACAACAAGCACACTCACTGCCCATCCACAACCACACTCACTGCTCCTCCACAACAAACACACTCACTGCCCATCCACAACCACACTAACTGCTCCTCCACAACCACACTAACTGCTCCTCCACAACCACACTCACTGCCTATCCACAACCACACTAACTGCTCCTCCACAACCACACTCACTGCCCATCCACAACCACACTAACTGCTCCTCCACAACAAACACACTCACTGCCCATCCACAACCACACTCACTGCTCCTCCACAACAAACACACTCACTGCCCATCCACAACCACACTAACTGCTCCTCCACAACCACACTCACTGCCTATCCACAACCACACTCACTGCTCCTTCACAACAAACACACTCACTGCCCATCCACAACCGCACTCACTGCTCCTCCACAACAAACACACTCACTGCCCATCCACAACCACACTCACTGCCCATCCACAACCACACTAACTGCTCCTCACAACAAACACACTCACTGCCCATCCACAACCACACTCACTGCTCCTCCACAACAAACACACTCACTGCCCATCCACAACCACACTAACTGCTCCTCCACAACCACATTCACTGCCTATCCACAACCACACTCACTGCCTATCCACAACCACACTCACTTCCCCTCCACAACCACACTCACTGCCCCTCCACAACCACACTCACTGCCCCTCCACAACCACACTCACTGCCCATCCACAACCACACTCACTGCTCCTGCACAACCACTCTCACTGCCCCTCCACTCACTCTGTTTCAGATATCACTCCATAACCCTTTGGAAGTTCCTGGACCTGATCACAGATTTCTTTGGAGGGAAAGCACGGATGATGGAGGAGTTGGAAGGCCAGATGGTCTCTCCGAACCCTGCGCCATGCTGCTTCTGTTGCTGTTTCCCTAATATTGTGGTGAACAGGTGAGAAAGCTGTAGCTAAGTGTCCTCAGTGCAAGAAAGCTGTAGCTAAGTGTCCTCAGTGCAAGAAAGCTGTAGCTAAGTGTCCTCAGTGTGAGAAACCTGTAGCTAAGTGTCCACAGTGTGAGAAACCTGTAGCTAAGTGTCCACAGTGTGAGAAACCTGTAGCTAAGTGTCCACAGTGTGAGAAACCTGTAGCTAAGTGTCCACAGTGTGAGAAACCTGTAGCTAAGTGTCCACAGTGTGAGAAACCTGTAGCTAAGTGTCCACAGTGTGAGAAACCTGTAGCTAAGTGTCCACAGTGTGAGAAACATGTAGCTAAGTGTCCACAGTGTGAGAAACCTGTAGCTAAGTGTCCACAGTGTGAGAAACCTGTAGCTAAGTGTCCACAGTGTGAGAAACCTGTAGCTAAGTGTCCACAGTGTGAGAAACCTGTAGCTAAGTGTCCACAGTGTGAGAAACCTGTAGCTAAGTGTCCACAGTGTGAGAAACCTGTAGCTAAGTGTCCACAGTGTGAGAAACCTGTAGCTAAGTGTCCACAGTGTGAGAAACCTGTAGCTAAGTGTCCACAGTGTGAGAAACCTGTAGCTAAGTGTCCACAGTGTGAGAAACCTGTAGCTAAGTGTCCACAGTGTGAGAAACCTGTAGCTAAGTGTCCACAGTGTGAGAAACCTGTAGCTAAGTGTCTACAGTGTGAGAAACCTGTAGCTAAGTGTCTACAGTGTGAGAAACCTGTAGCTACGTGTCCACAGTGTGAGAAACCTGTAGCTAAGTGTCCACAGTGTGAGAAACCTGTAGCTAAGTGTCCACAGTGTGAGAAACCTGTAGCTAAGTGTCCACAGTGTGAGAAACCTGTAGCTAAGTGTCCACAGTGTGAGAAACCTGTAGCTAAGTGTCCACAGTGTGAGAAACCTGTAGCTAAGTGTCCACAGTGTGAGAAACCTGTAGCTAAGTGTCCACAGTGTGAGAAACCTGTAGCTAAGTGTCCACAGTGTGAGAAACCTGTAGCTAAGTGTCCACAGTGTGAGAAACCTGTAGCTAAGTGTCCACAGTGTGAGAAACCTGTAGCTAAGTGTCCACAGTGTGAGAAACCTGTAGCTAAGTGTCTACAGTGTGAGAAACCTGTAGCTACGTGTCCACAGTGTGAGAAACCTGTAGCTAAGTGTCCACAGTGTGAGAAACCTGTAGCTAAGTGTCCACAGTGTGAGAAACCTGTAGCTAAGTGTCCACAGTGTGAGAAACCTGTAGCTAAGTGTCCACAGTGTGAGAAACCTGTAGCTAAGTGTCCACAGTGTGAGAAACCTGTAGCTAAGTGTCCACAGTGTGAGAAACCTGTAGCTAAGTGTCCACAGTGTGAGAAACCTGTAGCTAAGTGTCCACAGTGTGAGAAACCTGTAGCTAAGTGTCCACAGTGTGAGAAACCTGTAGCTAAGTGTCCACAGTGTGAGAAACCTGTAGCTAAGTGTCCACAGTGTGAGAAACCTGTAGCTAAGTGTCTACAGTGTGAGAAACCTGTAGCTACGTGTCCACAGTGTGAGAAACCTGTAGCTAAGTGTCCACAGTGTGAGAAACCTGTAGCTAAGTGTCCACAGTGTGAGAAACCTGTAGCTAAGTGTCCACAGTGTGAGAAACCTGTAGCTAAGTGTCCACAGTGTGAGAAACCTGTAGCTAAGTGTCCACAGTGTGAGAAACCTGTAGCTAAGTGTCCACAGTGTGAGAAACCTGTAGCTAAGTGTCCACAGTGTGAGAAACCTGTAGCTAAGTGTCCACAGTGTGAGAAACCTGTAGCTAAGTGTCCACAGTGTGAGAAACCTGTAGCTAAGTGTCCACAGTGTGAGAAACCTGTAGCTAAGTGTCCACAGTGTGAGAAACCTGTAGCTAAGTGTCCACAGTGTGAGAAACCTGTAGCTAAGTGTCTACAGTGTGAGAAACCTGTAGCTACGTGTCCACAGTGTGAGAAACCTGTAGCTAAGTGTCCACAGTGTGAGAAACCTGTAGCTAAGTGTCCACAGTGTGAGAAACCTGTAGCTAAGTGTCCACAGTGTGAGAAACCTGTAGCTAAGTGTCCACAGTGTGAGAAAGAAAACAGAGATAACTATGTATGATCCAGATTCTCTGATTGTTGTAGCGTGAAAGCGGCATATATATATATATTGTATATGTGGATGTTATAATATATACAGTTGTGCTCAAAAGTTTGCATACCGTTGGAGAATTAGTGGTATATGAACCATTTTTAAAGAAAACATGAGTGAGCAGGCAAAACACATTTCTTTTATTTCTCATGGGATTTATATTCAACTGTAGGTTATAACAGAATGGCACAATCCTAAAACAAAACATGGCAACAAGGAAAAACAAGAAATGACCCCTGTTAAAAAGTCTGCATACCCTTAGTTCTTAATACTGTGTATTGCCCCCTTTAGCATCAATGACAGCGTGCAGTGTTTTGTAATATTTCTCTATGAGGCCCCTAATTCTTGCAGGTGGTATAGCTGCCCATTCGTCCTGCAAAATGCCTCCAGGTCTGGCAAAGTCTTTGGTCGTCTTGCATGAACCTCATGTTTGAGATCTCCCCAGAGTGGCTTGATGATATTACGGTCAGGAGACTGTGATGGCCACTCCAGAATCTTCACCTTTTACTGCTGTAACCACTGGAGAGTCAACTTGGCCTTGTGCTTAGGGTCATTGTCATGCTGGAAAGTCCAAGCGGGTCCCATGCGCAGCCTTCGTTCAGAAAAATGCAAATTGTCTGCCAGTATTATCTGATAACATGCTGCATTCATAAATTTTCACAAGATTCCCCGTGCCTTTAGAGCTCACACCTCCCCCAAAACATTAGTGAGTCGTGTCAAGGTGTTGTCGGGAATATTGCAACCGAGCTTTTTTGTGGCATTGGCGCAGTAAAGGCTGCATCATCATATTGTGCTCCTTGAAACCACCACACACCGTCCTTTTCCAGAGCAGCCTGTGTTTCTCCTGAGGTTACCTGTGGGTTTTTCTTTGTATCCCGAACAATTCTTCTGGCAGTTGTGGCTGAAATCTTTCTTGGTCAAACCATGGATTGGTATCAAGAGATCCCCGAATTTTCCACTTCTTAATAAGTGATTGAGCAGTACTGACTGGCATTTTCAAGGCTTTGTATATCTTTTTATGTCCCTTTCCATCTTTATAAAGTTCTATACCTTGTTAAGCAGATCTTTTGGCTCAGTATCTAGCCTGCTCAGTGCATCCACATGAGAGCTAACAAACTCATTGACTATTTATACACAGAATATAAGATAGATAAATTGGCGCAGAATCTCTATATACAAACAATGGGTATAAAAAGCAGCACCAGCAATATACCCTGGTAATATGGTACACAGTAATACAAGAAGAGAAAAGTGCTAGTGCGCATAAAATATATATGCAGAGACACCTCAAGTCTAATAAAGTGACTCAGAAATATACATACAGTGATAGTTTAAAATCCCCAAAAACATCCAAAACAAGACACTGACAAGTGTATACTTATAGCCTGCCAGTAAGTACAGCTGGGTACTATAATAAAGGAGACAAAAAAGGGGGGGGGGGGGGCAAAGAAAGCACTCCTAGTGCAATAAAGTTATTACTATAAAAACATATAAAACTATCTCTGTAGGAAAAAGACTCACAAGTAAAGAGTGGTATAAGCCCCACTCCTGGCTATCATGCCCAGGGAGGATCAGCCCCTTGGGTACGTGGGATCCAAGAGAAATGCTCCAGTGACCACTGTGTCAGACGCAAGATTTATTAACGTGTGTAAAAAAAACTCCAATCAGCAACATTAAAAACGACAAAGTCCACCGCAAGCTCACCACACCATATGGGGATCTGATGCCGTGAAGAGAGTAAAACTACAATCTTCCTCCCTCTCGGAATGGTGTCTTTCGCCGGTGGATGTATCGGAATCACTTCCGTGTATGTCGATCACGTGGTCACGTGACGCGTTTCGCCCCGCCTCTCGGGGCTTTCTCAAACGAGCATAATCTCCTCCCACTGAAGATCGTGTTATATACAATGTGTCCTGAGGCCGAGATCCAATCGGCCATTTGACCTTACTAAGTCAATATTAGAAGTCCATTTTCAGTCTGTTAAAAAAACTTTACTTTGAAAAATCTAATGCAGTCACATATTCACTTAAAAAGATAGAAACAGTGTTCCATATAAATACATTACATTTATGAAGATTTTGTTATAAAATATTATATGTAATCCATATATATATATATATATACATACTATACCAACCTAAGAAATAACCATACATTAAATATATATGTTATGAGAAAGAGACAGCTGCCATAACACATAAATGAATCATCCCATAAACAAAGAGTCTGCAAAAAAAAGGGGGGATAATCTTCTAAATGCAAACTTCCAGAGTAAAAAATCATATAGAAATAGAAAAAGTAATACAGGAATCAGCCCATACGATAGATATATACACATATTGCAAATAAATATAAATACATAGAACTAAAACCCAAATAAAAATATGAATATAATCTCATGCGAATGATTAATATAAAAAAACAGAGCCACAGTCCATGTATACCGGCTTTATTCACACATATTTATACACAGACACTAAATGCAATTTAAAAAGCCACAGGTGTGGGAAATTAGCCTTTAATTGCCATTTTCACCTGTGTGTCGCCTTTTGTGTCTGTAACAAGGCAAAACATTGGAGGGTATGTAAACTTTTAATCAGGGCCATTGGGGGGATTTCTGTTGTCATTATGATTTTAAAAAGGAGCCAAACAAGTATGTGATAATAAATGGCTTCATGAGATCACTATCCTTCAATAAAAGACATTTATTTGCATGATCAGTCATATTTTCAAAATCGATGGCAAAATTTCAAAATTTCTTTTGAGGACAGCTGTATATGTGGATGTATATGTGTGTGTATTGGTGTATATATATACGGTATATGTGTGTGTATTGGTGTATATATATACAGTATATGTGTGTGTATTGGTGTATATATATACGGTATATGTGTGTGTATTGGTGTATATATATACGGTATATGTGTGTGTATTGGTGTATATATATACAGTATATGTGTGTGTATTGGTGTATATATATACGGTATATGTGTGTGTATTGGTGTATATATATACGGTATATGTGTGTGTATTGGTGTATATATATACGGTATATGTGTGTGTATTGGTGTATATATATACGGTATATGTGTGTGTATTGGTGTATATATATACGGTATATGTGTGTGTATTGGTGTATATATATACGGTATATGTGTGTGTATTGGTGTATATACGGTATATGTGTGTGTATTGGTGTATATATATATACGGTATATGTGTGTGTATTGGTGTATATATATACGGTATATGTGTGTGTATTGGTGTATATATATACAGTATATGTGTGTGTATTGGTGTATATATATACGGTATATGTGTGTGTATTGGTGTATATATATACGGTATATGTGTGTGTATTGGTGTATATATATACAGTATATGTGTGTGTATTGGTGTATATATATACGGTATATGTGTGTGTATTGGTGTATATATATATGGTATATGTGTGTGTATTGGTGTATATATATACGGTATATGTGTGTGTATTGGTGTATATATATACGGTATATGTGTGTGTATTGGTGTATATATATACGGTATATGTGTGTGTATTGGTGTATATATATACGGTATATGTGTGTGTATTGGTGTATATACGGTATATGTGTGTGTATTGGTGTATATATATATATATACGGTATATGTGTGTGTATTGGTGTATATATATACGGTATATGTGTGTGTATTGGTGTATATATATACGGTATATGTGTGTGTATTGGTGTATATATATACGGTATATGTGTGTGTATTGGTGTATATATATACGGTATATGTGTGTGTATTGGTGTATATACGGTATATGTGTGTGTATTGGTGTATATATATACGGTATATGTGTGTGTATTGGTGTATATATATATGGTATATGTGTGTGTATTGGTGTGTATATATATACGGTATATGTGTGTGTATTGGTGTATATATATACGGTATATGTGTGTGTATTGGTGTATATATATACGGTATATGTGTGTGTATTGGTGTATATATATACGGTATATGTGTGTGTATTGGTGTATATATATACGGTATATGTGTGTGTATTGGTGTATATACGGTATATGTGTGTGTATTGGTGTATATATATATATATATACGGTATATGTGTGTGTATTGGTGTATATATATACGGTATATGTGTGTGTATTGGTGTATATATATACGGTATATGTGTGTGTATTGGTGTATATATATACGGTATATGTGTGTGTATTGGTGTATATACGGTATATGTGTGTGTATTGGTGTATATATATACGGTATATGTGTGTGTATTGGTGTATATATATACGGTATATGTGTGTGTATTGGTGTATATATATACGGTATATGTGTGTGTATTGGTGTATATATATACGGTATATGTGTGTGTATTGGTGTATATACGGTATATGTGTGTGTATTGGTGTATATATATATACGGTATATGTGTGTGTATTGGTGTATATATATACGGTATATGTGTGTGTATTGGTGTATATATATACGGTATATGTGTGTGTATTGGTGTATATATATACAGTATATGTGTGTGTATTGGTGTATATATATACGGTATATGTGTGAATTGGTGTGTATATATATACAGTATGTGGCGAAACCAGCTTCGCCACTGTGAACTGGAGAGGCCTGGTTGCTAGCCTCCTGCCCGCTGACTATGGCCCCTGGACATGCTGCACTTTAAAAACTATATTTGGGCATGTAACAATTTGTATTGCTGCTGCTGGCCCTTTAAAAGCAGCGATGGGCATATTGGAACTTTTGGGACTACTGTACCTTTAAGACTGTGGAGCGTAGTACAGTAATCCTGCCTTTAATACTTTCACGTCATGTATGTATTTTTGTATGCAGTTAACCTGGGTTATATATATATATATATATGTACAGCATTCATCTGATGGTTCGGTAGAATCACTCCATTCATTGTATGGAGGAAACTACCGAACAACCAGACCACCCAGGACTAAGTGTGCCTCCAATTACCGTTTGCAACAATGTTGCAAACAGGTAATTAGCAATCCATGTAATGTGTTCTGTGTCCTCTGGGTGGCCGCCATTCAGGAAACCAACACGTGGCGGCGGCCATCTTTAACTGCCGAACAGCGGTGTTTTGCCGTCGAGTGTCTGGAACTGAAATCGGACACTCGACTAGGCAAACACCGCTGAGACCTCCAGACTTCCAGGATTTCGTATAGAAACTACCGAATGACCCGTCGTTCGGTAGAAAGAAACATACGAACTAAGGGATTCATGCGAATTCCCCTTAGTCTCTATAACCCAAGTAATTCGCCTGTTTTCATTCCCTTGTTTGTGACCGACCGCAGGGCCAAAATGCATGGAACTGTTTTCGGATACTTTACCCATGCGGTCGGTCAATACTTTAAAGTCCCATAACTCCCGAACCGTTTATCCAAATGGGCTGATTCTTGCATATGTTGTTCCCCTGAATAAGGGCTATCAGGGGATACCTGTTTTGGAGGTGTATCATATGTATTTGGGGTACATCCAGGAATTGGGGAAAAAGGTGTACAGTATAATTGTGTTAAGTGTTAATCTAAGGGGAGGAAATGTGTGGGAGGTACATCCATGTGATTGGTTAATTTCATCCTCCCCCTGGGAGTGTCCTGTATGTACTTGTTGGTAATAAAAGGCAGACTGGGTGTCCCAGTCTGGAGTTCTTGCTTAACCCTCAAAGCGATGTGTCGTCTCGGTCTTTGGGGGAATGGGATTGTATGCTGACTGCCAAGAGTGTAAGCCGATGTCTGCTTTTCTTGTTCAGCTGTTCCAGTGTTCGTGTGGTTCCAGTCGGGAGAATGGTGTTTGCAGTAGCTGCCTGTGCATCTGGAAAGGGGATTATCGCCTAAACTGGGTTTTATCCTCTTGTAAGTGAAACGGTCCGTTACACAGTATATGTGTGTGTATTGGTGTATATATATGGTATATGTGTGTGTATTGGTGTATATATATATGGTATATGTGTGTGTATTGGTGTATATATATACAGTATATGTGTGTGTATTGGTGTATATATATACAGTATATGTGTGTGTATTGGTGTATATATATACGGTATATGTGTGTGTATTGGTGTATATATATACGGTATATGTGTGTGTATTGGTGTATATATATATACGGTATATGTGTGTGTATTGGTGTATATATATACGGTATATGTGTGTGTATTGGTGTATATATATACAGTATATGTGTGTGTATTGGTGTATATATATACAGTATATGTGTGTGTATTGGTGTATATATATATGGTATATGTGTGTGTATTGGTGTATATATATACGGTATATGTGTGTGTATTGGTGTATATATATACGGTATATGTGTGTGTATTGGTGTATATATATACGGTATATGTGTGTGTATTGGTGTATATATATACGGTATATGTGTGTGTATTGGTGTGTATATATATATACGGTATATGTGTGTGTATTGGTGTATATATATATACGGTATATGTGTGTGTATTGGTGTATATATATATATACGGTATATGTGTGTGTATTGGTGTGTATATATATACGGTATATGTGTGTGTATTGGTGTGTATATATATACGGTATATGGGGTGCCTTTTTACTTGATCCGGATGGCGTCTGATCTTGCTGCTGCTTTTTCGAAACGCCCGGCTTCTAAACAGGCTCTGCCCCCTTAGTGACGTACTTCCGTGTCTACGTGTTTCTCCGTTCAGACGGCTTCGTCAGGACGTGAAGTGTTTGAGTGTTCCCTCTATCTGGGAGCTTTTATATGCCTCGCTTTGCACACAATTGGTGCATTTAGATATTGTTCACATGTGTTTGGCATCTTTATCAATAAACATTAAACATTGTGTATATACGTTATATGTGCGTGTATTTGTGTATATACGGTATATGTGCGTGTATTTGTGTATATACGGTATATGTGTGTGTATATACGGTATATGTGCGTGTATTTGTGTATATACGGTATATGTGCGTGTATTTGTGTATATACGGTATATGTGCGTGTATTTGTGTATATACGGTATATGTGTGTGTATATACGGTATATGTGCGTGTATTTGTGTATTTGTGTATATACGGTATATGTGTGTGTATATACGGTATATGTGCATATATATATATATGGTATATGTGCGTGTATTTGTGTGTATATGGTATATGTGTGTGTATTTGTGTGTATACGGTATATGTGTGTGTATTTGTATATTTGTGTTCGGGGCATTTCTGTATAGTATGAAATAGCTAGTGAGAATACTTATCACCATAATAAAAAGTCGGTAGAGGTGTGCCGAAACCGACGTGTGTGGTGGGCCTACCTTAAATAGCGTTGAATAGATGGAGAGGAGGGTGGGCCAAAAGTATGATCGCCCAGTAGTTAAGTTAGGTAGGAGGGGGAGTCCCTTTTAAAGGGACATAGCCCCTCCCACAACTTCAGGCCCTGCCTTCCAATTTGTGTTTGGGGCCATTTCTGTATAGTATGAAATAGCTAGTGAGAATACTTATCGCAATAATAAAAAGTCGGTAGAGGTGTGCCCAAACCGATGTGTGTGGTAGGCCTGTAAATAAGTGGGCAAAAAAGGAATACCCATATATTGTAATCAAAGATATTTATACGAAAACACAAGACATGGAGTTAGCATATTACGATGACCTTTATACAAATGCATTCCTTAATTCTATTGACGGCTGAGGCTGATGGCTGACCCATCTGGCTGGTCTTAGTTGATGGTAAGCTTAATACATAGTGATCCTGTATTTTGTACAGGTTAGAATACTGTAGGCAATGCTTGGAATCGTGTTGCCCTGTGATGGTACATTCTCAGGGTCGTAGGAAACCATAAAAAAGCCAAGTATATGGCGGTTTTGAGAATGGTGTTTGTAACTGAACACGTGATGTTGAATGCCCGGGAGATATAACTTAATAGTGTTGTGTGACATTTTATTTGATGTGGCAAAAAGTTGCGAAAAGCCCCGAAAGTTGTATTCTTGAACCAGTTTGTAAGGTGACATGAACTTCGATATATGCAGTAAGCTCTGTCATAGCAGCGTGCGTTTTTTTGAGGGCCAACTGTGTGAATTCCTGCTGTGACTTAGCAACTCTTCTATTACATAGGTAATTCTTGGAGCTGGGGGAGCGATCGTGGCTATCGGTGAGGCCGTTGTTAGGGACCTCCTGAATGCCTGAAACTGAAGACTAGAAAACTGGTCAGCAGCTGTATAGTAAATGCCTGGTACGTGGGAACATACCAGATAAAAATTGGTGACAGGCTTCCCCTACGTTAGTTTTCTGATTAATTCATAATAAGGAATACAAGACCGGACTTGTTTATGAAATGGCCCATTGCCAAATTGTCAGAGACCTCGAACCGGTCTGCTATCCCATGAATGACCCCATGTTGCTGCTGTGGCTACGATGGGATATGCCTTTGAAGTGTACAGAGTTTTGGAATCCTTCATTCTGGCTTACTTCTTCCGGCCACCTACCCCATAGCCAACTGTCCCCTGAGATTGCCAAGAAGCCTTGTAAGCCGCTGCATCAGGGTGACTACATATGTCGATGACCCTAGTTAAAGACATATATATGCATAGGGAAGAGACACCTAAATATATTGTGCCTAGGTGAGTTCCCGCTGGGCGTCCTTCCGCTAGAAGAATCTGAAATATGTATGTGGGACATTCTAGTTTACCAGCAGGAATTAATATTGGAGATCACGTAAGTGTCTGTGACTGTAGTTGTAAATGGCCATATAGGGAGGGCCATATAGGGAGGATATGAGTGGTCTAACGTGACCTTGGTCGTATGTAATTGCCCACCTGTGGGGGCGAAATTGAGTTGTAGTGGATTGTTTGCGGTGGGTCGTATGTAACATGAGAGTGAAGGCCTAGTGAGGGCCACGTGTAGAGTGACCAAAATTGTAATTCCTATGCCGTATGTAATAGCCCAAACGAGGGGCTGCCATTATGCTCTAGTGGATAGCCCTTTGGCGGTCTTATGTAACGTATAAAGAGTGTGGTTGTGAATAAAATTGGCTGTGGTATGATAAGGTTATGGTTGCCCCTGTAAGCTGGGCTTACTTAAAACCTAGATGCTGGGTAAGGCCGTACAATAGACATTATACAAAAAGGTAAGGTTAGCGCTAATAATATAATGAACAGGCAGCAACCTTTTAGAGGATAACCCTCTATATAAAAGATACACAGTAAAGAGAGAGAAAGGTTGCGCCAAAAATAAAATAAAAATATAAAAATCTAAAAATCTAAAGAGAAATAAGCTAAAATACAGAATAATAGGTAAGTTCCAATGAGTGTCAGGAGATAAGATAGGTATAGTCACTAATTCCGCTGTGGGGGTAGGTTCTCTTGTTGTAGTAGTTCCCACCGTCTCGTGATATGGAAAACACAAGGGGAAAGGACCAATCGTGCGGAGTGTATACACTTAATGTGACAGTATTAAAAATATATATGTTGCTCTCACATTTGGGTGAGCTATAGCCAGCTCAGGGTTTGTAGGCATATAGCGGTATAATCCCCGCTTACAGGATATGTTGGTGCTTGTCCTCCAAGGGGTACGTCCAACTCTCAGGAGAAGGAGATAAAACAGCAGATAGTGCTCTCTGATGGTATTTTAAGGTGGTGAATAAAATAAGATAAAATATACTCACAAGTAAAGTGCAGGTCACACTGCACTTTAGAAATAGCGTTAGTGGTATAATCCCCACTTCAGGATATGTAGTATAAAATGCCAGGAAAAAATAAAATAAATAGTAATAATAGTGTGTAGAAAATGATAGTGGTACAAATATCTAACCAAAAATCATTTATTTTATAAATAACACAATATAAATAACCATTTAACGCGTTTCACCGCTGGGGCTTTATTTTATGGTTATTCCATTTTTGATAAAGCCCCAGCGGTGAAACGCGTTAAATGGTTATTTATATTGTGTTATTTATAAAATAAAAGATTTTTGGTTAGATATTTGTACCATTATCATTTTCTACACACTATTATTACTATTTATTTTATTTTTTCCTGGCATTTTATACGACATATCCTGAAATGGGGATTATACCACTAACGCTATTTCTAAAGTGCAGTGTGACCTGCACTTTACTTAATTGCCAGTCAGTCATAGCTAACCTGACCGCCTTTATATACAACCATTTAACACATATCCTTCCTCAGAACTTTTCCTTTCTTTTTAAAATGTGAGGAATGCGATTGATTTCATGATGACAGTCTGATATGATCTTCTAACGCCATTTCCTGTAAAACAAAGTATTGCATTAGTTCAGGATATCGATGCAATGACCAGTGTGTCCCCCCAGGACCAGCGTGAGGTGGATGAATATTGCAGTGTACCAGCTGTCCGTAGTCAGAACCTTGCTCTTCTTCGTCGGTCTCATTCTGTGGACTGATGACAAATACGACTATGGAGATGTAAGTAACCGATACAATGTGTCCATATCATAGAAACATAGAAATATAGAATGTGACGGCAGATAAGAACCGTTCGGCCCACCTAGTCTGCCCATATCGTGCTTATACAGACCAGGAAATACACTGCATGTGGAGAATGGCATGCCACATCCCAGAATCCTCTGCTGCAGGTAACATCTCTTATATAGATATAGAGAGAGCGATGCATGGATATAGTTACATAGTTACTGAAAAGAGACTTGGGTCCATCAAGTTCAGCCTTCCCCACATCTGCATTTGTTGTTGATCCAAAAGAAGGCAAAAAAAACAGTCTAAAGCGCTTCCAATTTTTCAATAAACTAGGAAAATAATACGTCTGGACCCCAGTCAGATATCTCCTTGGATCAAGAAGCTACCCCCTAATTAGAAATTATATCCCTTTATGTAATGTTTTTGAAAGTATGTATCCTATTGCTGTTTAACCCCTTAATGACACATGACATGTGTGACATGTCATGATTCCCTTTTATTCCAGAAGTTTGCTCCTTAAGGGGTTAATGAACACTTTATGGCCAGCAATTAAATCGAACACAAACATATATTTGTGACGGAGGTCTCATCAATGGGTTTAAATAGAAGAGGCTTCTATGAAGGCACCCATCCTCACAATCCCATGGCACGAGAGTGGGCAGTTATTATTGTCCCACAGGCAACACCCCACAATAACAGCCACACTCAAAACGTGGGCCTCTGTAGCCAATCGTCTACATATAGCACCCTATCCATCGCCCTTATATCCGATAACGCATAATCCACTCTTACAAATAGACACACCGCAATGGGCGCAACCGCTAACCAAGACGTCCTCCTACCTGTCGCTGAAGGATGTCACCCAAGAAAATGCGATTAGAAATATACGAGACCTACTCCCTGATTCTTCCCTCACAAGCACTCACCACCTGTTTCACAACCAAATTTGCCACTTTGTCCGACGCCTTTCTTTACTCCCTAAAGGAGCAAGAGATACCACGCCATTTGAACGATTGTGTCAATCACACTCTTTAAAGAAAAAAACTTTATCGACAATGTATAAACTCCTGCAAACAAATCAAACCCAAACACTCCCAATCTTCACAGACAAATGGTCTGCAGAATTACCGATTTTGCTCTCCAATTCCCAATGGCAACAGATTATCAATAGGACACACACCACATCTTCGAACTTAACGACTCAAGAGAGTAACTACAAGAGATTGACCCGCTGGCATTACACCCCAAAAAAACAGCCATATGCACAAGGATTTCAAAGACGAATGCTGGTGTTGTAAGCTTCCCAATGCTCACTCATCACACATGTGGTGGTCTTGCTCCACTATCTCTAAATACTGAAGGCGCATCCACTCTCTAACACAACATATAACGGACATACATTACCCATTTGCCCCAGAATATTGTTCCTTCTGCCCCCTCCGAATAGCTCAAGGAAACTAAACCTTACTCTACTCACACACTTGCTGATAGCAGCTAACCTCATAATCCCTATCCATTGGAAACAGGCCGAGGCTCCCCCTATCAGAGAATGGATCCAAAAAGTGGAAAATATCAGGCAGATGGAGGTGATTACCTACGCCTACTCCAAAAACATGACATCACATACGCAGATATGGCGACAATGGGTTACATTCTTAGCCGACGGAGACGTTTCTTAGTTAAGGATACACCCAAGTTAATCCCACGAACAAATGTCCCAGCACACTCACATCACCACTACCGAGAGGGTCACGAGCAGAGCACATTAGACCACGACCAGTTAACTACCTCTATCACTACCACAGATTTTTGATAGGCACGTGTTATACAGTCACTATGTTATATTTATTGTCTTCTCTGCATACCCTGTCTACTCTGGTCTTAAGTAAGATCACAGCCAACCAATCTAGTAATCAACAGCTAGCTCACATCGACTACAAATCAATGTTTCTGATGTTTTTAACCTCTAACAGTAACAGTTCTGAGTTGTTAGATGTTTTTGTACAGTCATTTGTAAGCAATTCCGAATTACTTTGTAAAAAGCTTTTGCACACTCGACTAGTCATGCCAACTGTACCTTTCTGTACCTTTTTGTTTGTACTGTATTACACTTATATATTTAATAAAAATAATTTTGAAACCAAAAAAAAACATATATTTGTGACCCTATAGTGTTAAAACCACCACCTAGCTCCCCTGGCATCCCCTAAATATAGTAAAATCTTACGTTTGTTCAAGTCTGCAGCGGCTGCCTCTGCCCCTGGTCTGCCTGCTTGGTTGACATCATCAGAAGTGATTCTCTGATTCACTCACAATGCTTCCCCATAGAATTGGCTATCAAGACTATCAAGGAGGCAGATCAGGGGCAGAGCCAGCACAAGTCAAATACACAGATGGGCAATCAGCATTCTCCTCATAGAGATTCATTGAATCATTGTATCTCTATGAGGAAAGTTCAGTGTCTCCATGCAGAGGGTGGAGACACTGAATGTCAGTCACACTGCGCAGCACTGCCCCAGGAAACACCTCTAGCAGCCATCTGAGCAGTGGCCAGTGCTGGTATGCCAAGGCTGTAATGTAAACACTGCATTTTCTCTGAAAAGCTAGTGTTTACTGCAAAAAGCCTTAAAGCGGCACTGTCATGCCAAACTTACCTTTCTTTAATCAATTCCTCTACTGTCCCTCTCTCAGGATCTGTTCTTCATTTCTTCCTGTCTGCTCTAGTTTTCTTTAAAACATAAGACACAGTAGCGACTCTTTGTCTTATGGAGGTTTCCTACGCCTGACCATCTCTGACCAGCGGAGGAGCAAAGTGTGCTTCATTTCCTGTGGTCAGAGCAATTATCCCTAAACAGTGAGCAGCCAGTGCCATAAATGACAGTGCCTCTTTCAGGAAAGATTCTACTCGCCAGATCTGGTGATCATCTGGTGATTATAGTGTCCCTTTAAACATCTTTACAAACTCTGATAAACCACCTTTTCAGGCAGAGAATTCCACATCCTTATTGTTCTTACTGTAAAAACCCTTTCCTTTGCCTTAGACTAAATCTCCTTTCTTCCAGTCTAAACGCATGACCTTGTGTCCTATGTAAAGTCCGTTTTGTGAATAGATCTTCACACAATGGTTTGTATTGGCCCCGAATATATTTGTAGAATGTTATCATATCCTCCCTCAGGCGACGTTTTTCTAGACTAAATAGGTTTAAATTTGTTACCCTTTCTTCTAAAATGTTCCTTTCCTTTGATTAATTTTGTAGCCCGCCTCTGCACTCTTTCTAGTGTCATAATATCCTTCTTTAGAACAGGTGCCCCAAATTGCACAGAATATTCAAGGTTTTACCATTAATTTGTTAAAATTATATTTTTATCCTGAGAATGAATGCCCCTTTTTAATGCATGACAATACCTTACAGGCCTTGGCCACTGCTGATTGACATTGCACATTGTTGCATAGTTTGTTCTCTATAACAATTCCCAAATCTTCTTGTGTTTTGTTACCCATAACTAATTACCATTTAGGGTGTAAATTGCTTGTGCATTCTTTACCCCGAAGTGCATAACTTTGCATTTTTCAACATTAAATTTCGGGGCGGAGCTTAACCGCCGACGAAGATGGCCGCGTTGTAGGAGAGCTCCGTGGCGGCAATACAATTATCAGCGCACATTAGGGGCAATACCGCACAAGGACACCCGAAAACTGACCTCCGCGACCCCGACCCACAACGGAACACATTAAGATGGGAGGGGGACGAAAATCCAGAACCGGAGCAGCCGTAGCGCCAATCTTCAAAGTCAGGTCAGACAAAGAGCTGCCAGACACACACAGCCTGCAGGCCTCAGACTCAGATTCTGACACCAGCGTCACTAGCCGCAAAAGGGAGCCCTCGCCCCTTACAAGGAAAGACCTAAAAGACCTACTATCTGACATGAAATCACTAGTGGCTGATGAGCTGACAAAACACCTAGCCCCACTCAAAGAGGGCCTGACTGACTTAACGAAACGCACTCACACCCTGGAAAACAAAATGGCCGACGTTACCGCCATCACCTCCAGCCACGAGGCCACACTCAAGGAAGTGCAGGGACAAATAGCATACCTAGAGGACCTACAAGAAGACCTGAACAACAGATCCAGGCGGAATAACATCCGCATAAGAGGTCTGCCGGAATCCTCCGCACCAGAAGCCCTCAACGCCATGCTTCATGAGGCTTTCAGCAGCTTGCTGCCAGACGCTCCACCGTCAGATCTTCTCCTCGACAGAGCGCACAGGGCCCTCCGCCCACCCTCCGCAAATGCCTCACAACCACGGGACATCATAGTCCGCTGCCACTACTTCCACCTTAAGGAAGCAATAATGCGCGCAACTAGAGAGACCCCACTTCAAATAGAGGGTCATGCGGTACAACTATACCAGGACTTAGCGCCTACAACCCTCCGCAAACGCAGAGAGCTGAAACCCCTAACCCAAGCACTACAAGCAAGAAGAATACGCTATTCCTGGGGCCATCCATTTAAACTCATGGTGCGACACGACAACCGCACATACACGCTGTATAGGCCTTCAGAAGCCCAGGAATTTGCCGAACAACTAGGCCTCCAGGACCTTGCTCGAGACATAACCGCAAACTCGCAACAACCTGCAGCCCAACACCGAACATGGGACCAACAGCCACAAAGGGAGCGCGACAGAAGACAGCGCCCCAGGCAGCCCCCAGCCTAAACCCACACACCGGCACGGCTGCCGCGCCTCGACCGAATCCACAACGACCCTAACTACAGCTACTTCACATGGACCCTTCCCGCCACACTAGACCCAGCTGCATGTACAGAAGAACCCTGATTGATACCCGCATTGAAACCAATCTAGAGACCTGACCGCAAACCCCGGGGCCCGGCGCGAGACTCTGGTTGTCGCGCTCGCCCCGCCACCGCACGAACACTTCAGCGCTCTCGAGACCCCCCCCTGGGAACTCTGCTCTCCAGCACCGGTCCCCGCGCTGGCGGCGCTGGGCCTCCCCAGATTGGTACGCCTCTGCCCGCGGCCCTAGGAGACCCCAGCGGGGCCACACAACACCTCGAGGAATACCGCAAAGCACCCCAGGACGCATATGCCTAAGGCCCCACTCAACTATTGATCGACCTAAAGTACACCCCAACACCCAGCAGCTGGACAGCGACCTATGAGACCAACACGATCTCCAAGAACTTTACGAACTCTGGGAATACCGTAAGACCACTATGGGGACACTCTCTGTTTTATGCCCAGGGCTGGGGTGGGGATATGGTTTCATGGGGACAGCCGCTGTCCTACACTTGGGGCTGGGGGTGGAGGCCCCGGGGCCCTGGTGGTCTTTCCCCCCCCCCCCCCCCCTTTTTTTGGGGGCGGGGGGGGCGGAGGACTGCGACGGCCCGGGTACGGGGTGGACGCGGCGCCTCCGGCGCGACCAACAAAACTCTGGGGACCCTGAGAATACCGTAGGGGCTCTATGGGGACAATCTCTGTTTTATGTTTTATGTATGATGCTGGGGTGGGGTGCACGGTCTCTGGAGAAAGCCTCTGTTTTATACTTGAGATAGGAGGAGGGAGGTCCCGGTTCCCTGGTGGTCTTCCCCCCCCCCCCCCCTAGGGGACGGGGGGGCGGCGGACTACGACGGACCCGGCTGAGGCGGGCACTGCATCACACAGGTTACACCCGACTCGGCCTCAGCGGTCGGGACAGCCGGCGGACGGCTGGAGATGGATACCTCTGGGCTCTGGCGGCCCTACCCTCCCCCCCGGGGGCGGGGGGACGGCGGGCCGCGACGGTCCGGAGATCGGGTACCACACCACGGTGCCACTTTGGCAGGGACGGGGACGGGAGGGGACACGGCCTGGGTCTTGGCGGCCTTCCCCCTCCCCCCGCCTTCGGGACGGGGGAGGCGGGGGACCGCGACGGCCCTGAGCCTCATGGATATGAGATACCCAGGCAGCAATGGGGACCATGGGCGACCTCAAGGCTCCACTGGCCCTCCACCCTAGACATGGGCTCGGGGGGACATGACCCCTAAACCACGACGTATTACCCACACAGAAGAGACCTAAGCCGTAACACACTAGACAACCCAATGTCGCATCGAGGCGCGGCAAGAAGTACACACCGCTGTAAATAGTTCCAAAAGTTACTCTACAGGTTCCATTACACCAGGTTTTGCACTATTACCAGACCGCCCACTTACAATCGCAAATTGTTTGCCGCCCACTCCTAGACAGACGACCTCTTCCCCCCACACGACCTGATTTGTGTCGACGGTCTCTGACCACTCCAACCAGGGAGACCCCAGACACCACAGACCACCCTTGCTGGCAACTGAGATAAGACCAGCACTTATACCCCCCCCCATACAACCCACCCGCCCCGCCACACCCTCCCCCCCCTGCTGCCCTCCTGGGAATACCCAGACCCCGATACCCAATCTCTAGATCTTCCCACACCACACAGACACATCCCAACACCTGACCAACTCAACCCCGGCCATGACACTCAAGCTACACTGTGTTTCCATCAACGCAAAGGGCCTCAACAACCCCAAAAAACGTCACGCCCTACTACGATGGGCCCACAGCCAAAAAGCAGACATTCTCTTAGTTCAGGAAACCCACTTCACCCCTCACAAACACTTCCCACTCCGAAACAAACACTACAACCGCAGCTTCCATGCCAACTCACCAGAAGCCAAAACTAAAGGAGTAGCCATCATACTTAAAACAACCTGCCCTCTGACCGACGTCCAAGTCTTCCCGGACAAGCAAGGTAGATACCTCACGCTCACGGGCAAAATAGGACCCTCAACCTACTCTATCACCTCCTTATACGCCCCCACAACCCCAGACCCAGCTTTCTGGCAAACATTCTCGGCCCACCTAACAACGCTAAAGGCAACCTTCACCATTGTAGGGGGCGACTGTAACGCCACACACCACCCAACCCTGGACCGCACATCCAAATCTCAAGGGGACCCACGACCCTCGCACAACGACGCCCCTTTCTCTCAATTCCTTCACACACATAACCTCCTGGATATATGGAGAGCCCAGCACCCCTCCACTCGAGATTATACGTTCTACTCCCATCCCCACAACACCTACTCCCGTATCGACTACTTCCTCATTTCCCCAAACATCACATCCAGAATCACACACACCTCCATAGGCCATATAACATGGTCGGACCATGCCGACATCTCCCTCACCCTCTCAATTCCCAACATGACACGTCCGTGGACATGGAAGCTCAACTCACAGCTCCTACAAGACAAGCTCGTAACCATGTCCCTGGCAGAAAACATAAAAGAATACTTCACCTTGAATGACCCTTCTGTGTCCTCCCCAATTACCCTTTGGGCGGCCCACAAACCGGTCATAAGAGGCAAATTAATAGCCATTGCAACGACACGCAAAAAACAACACAACAGACAACTCATGGACACTATCTCTGAAATAGGCCGTCTAGAAACTCTACACAAACAAAACCCAACTCCCTCTCTCTTTGACCAGCTCTCAGCAGCCAGAACCCTGCTCAAACGCCTCTCACTCTCAGCCACAGCTAAAGCACTCACATGGACCAAACAAAAATACTACGAGAAGGGTAACAAAGCAGACTCGATGCTAGCAAAACGCCTTAAGCACCTAACGGACTCGAAACGAATCTCCAAGATTCGTACATCAGACGGCACACTGAGTAGAGATCCCCACACAATCGGGAAGACATTCCAAGACTACTTTACGTCCCTCTACAACCACACCCCGAACCCCCAAACCGACCTCACCCAAACCTTAACAGACAACTTCCTCAAAACACTCCCCCTCCCCTCCCTCACAGACACAGCTAGAACGATAATCTCCGCAGACATCACCCCAGAAGAACTGCAAGCAGCTATAAAAACCTTAAAACCCAATAAAAGCCCTGGCCCTGACGGCCTGACAGCTATCTACTATAAAACATTTGGAGACATACTCACCCCACGACTATGCAAAGTATTTAACGAAATGCTCAAAGGCACCCCACTACCCCCCGACATGACGCGAGCGAACATTACTCTCCTACCCAAACCCGGTAAGACCCACGAAGACCCAGGCCACTTCCGCCCCATCTCCCTACTGAACATAGACTTAAAACTCCTGACCAAAGTGATGACGACAAGAATCAACCCCCTTCTACCAAAACTTATCAACCCAGACCAAGTAGGTTTTATCCCTCAAAGACAAGCACAAGACAATACCAGACGAGCTATAGACCTCATCTGGTATGCCAATCATAAACGCCTCCCCACCACGATACTCTCCCTAGACGCCGAGAAGGCCTTCGATCGCCTTCTCTGGCCATACCTCTTTACAGTACTCCACAAATTCGGATTCCCACAAGAATTTACCCTTTTTCTAAAAGCAATGTACCACACACCGACCGCAAACCTCCTAATCCCCAACATCACCCCACCTTCCTTCCCCATACTGAATGGAACCCGCCAAGGTTGCCCCCTGTCCCCTTTACTATTCGCCATCTCCCTTGAACCTCTGCTGGAGACCATACGTAATGACCCACACATAGAAGGGCTCCGGATCAGGGACGAAACATTCACAATCGCAGCATACGCAGACGACATCCTCCTTACCCTGACTAACCCCGTCCCGACCCTAACCACCCTCCTAACAACCCTACAAAGCTACTCAAAAATCTCCGGATATCAACTAAACGCCACTAAATCAGACCTTATGCCGCTTAACCTCTCAGAATCAACTATCCACACCCTGAAACGGGACTTCCCCTTCAGACTATGCCCATCAGCGATCACCTATCTAGGGGTCCAAATCACCAACGACACCTCTACCCTATACACAGCCAACTACCCCCCACTATTCCAAAAAGCATTCCTAAATCTGGAACGCTGGAAACCGATGACCATATCTTGGCTAGGGAGAATAGCATCGGTTAAAATGAACCTCCTACCCAAATTCCTCTATGCCTTCCAAGCACTACCCATCCCCTGTAAAAAAACAGACCTCAAACAACTGCAAACTGCCATAGACCGTTTCATCTGGAACGGGAAAAAACCCCGAGTCCGTAGATCCACACTATACGTACCCAAACCCTCCGGAGGGCTAGGCCTCCCCAACCTTACACTCTACCTCCATGCGGCTCACCTCACCCAAATTCAACACTGGCACCTTCCCCCCTCACACAAACGTTGGGTAGACTTAGAACATCTCATCTTCGGTAAAGAACACCCCTCCCAATACATGTGGCTCCAAAAAAAATACAGATCGCTGCCACCCCCCACCTCCCCAACAATCACCCACTCCCTAGACCTCTGGGACCACCTAAGCGACAAATTCGAGCTGTCCACGGGCCTATCACCTCTCACCCCAATCCTCCGCAACAGAATGTTTCCACCAGGCCTCACTCCACAAGACTACGCCCACTTCGAAGACCGAGACATAGTTAGACTAGGACACCTTTACCCCAATGGAAAGCCCCTGCAATACACCGACATCCCCAACCCCGAAACCCTAACCACGTACGACTACTTCCGCTACCTCCAACTTCGAAGCTTCGCAGCAACAGACACAGTCCGCTTAGCAGCAACCTCATCCCTGACCAGCTTTGAAAGGGACACCCTCCACTCACCATTCAGCAAGAGCCAAATATCAACCATATACCAGACACTAACCACACACCACACACAGGTATCCCTCCCATACATCACGGCCTGGGAGAAAGACCTGGGACCCCCCGAAGACCCCTCAGATTGGGCTGACATCTGGGCATCTATCAAATCCATTTCAATATGCGTCACCCATCAAGAGCAGGCATACAAAATGCTCTTCAGATGGTACCTCACTCCCTACCGCCTAAAAGCCATGAAACAGTGCCCCACCAACCTCTGCTGGAAATTATGTGGCGAAACAGGCACTTTCCTCCACTGCTGGTGGACGTGCCCTAAACTTACCCCCTTATGGCTAACGATAACGACCCTCCTATCCAGACTGCTGGACAAGCCAGTACCCCTCGACCCATGGGCTCTTCTACTCTCCAAACCGCTGGATAGCTTCACCCGCAATGAAAATAAACTCATAGCAAGAGTGACCCTTGCCACACGCAAAGCAATTGCAGAACACTGGTCCACATCACGTATACCCACCCACCCTCAAATATACGCAAAAATCACAGATAGTATAGATATGGACAGATTGACAGCACAGATACACGACACCCCTAAATCATTCCACAAAGTCTGGGACCCATGGCTAGAAGGCCACAGTAACCCCCCATGGTGATCTATCAGATCACGCAACCAACACCACCAACATAGAACGAATGCGAAGACACACACCTAACCAGCCAACCCCACACCAATCCCACCCACCCTGGGCTCGGGGGATGTACCCAGGAGGGCAGCAGCCTCTAACCCCCCTCTTCATAACCCCCTCCCCACCCTTAACAACCCACCTACCCAACACTCCCCCTCCCCACAGCACCCAACCCACCTACTAGGCCATGCCGCCATCGCCATAGTCACCAAACGACCCAAAGGCCGTAATTCCCAAGACAAATGTTCCCCCTTCCCCCAACAATAGAACGACCGTCATCAAAATACCTGACCCAACAAGCCTACAACCTAACTTGTCTCTATTAACTGGCAAACTTCGGGACCGTTACCTGGTCAGAAATATCATAACTGACCTAAACCCCCGCAACAACGGCTGACCAAAGAGAACATGACCTGTAAGGTCATACACACGAACCTCCCAACTCTCAAGTCCCCAAGGGAATATTATGTATGAGATACCAAACACAATGCCAGAGTTATGTGTAAATAAAAATGTGTCGTATCATTGTTACCCCCTGACTAACCAACCTCTTTTTTCTGTAAAACGTTCATCAACCTTTGTTTATGAAGAATGAAAAATGAAAAATAAAGAATCTTTAAAAAAAAAAAAAAAAAATTTCATCTGCCATTTGAGTGCCCAGTCCCCCAGTCTAAATCCCTCTGCAGCAAAGTAATATCTTGCTCACATTGTATTATTTGACAGAGTTTTGTGTCATCTGCATAACATGACTTTCAATGCTTTCTTCAAGATCATTTATAAACATGTTAAATAGAAGGGGTCCCAGAACAGACCCTTGAGGGACACCACTTGCCACCTCTGTCCAGCTTGAAAATTTACCATTAATGACAACCCTCTGTACTCTATTTTTAAACCAATGTTCTACCCCAAAACAATAATTTTCATGTAGACCAATTTCTTTGAGTTTGAACATTAACCTGTTGCAAGGAACTGTATGAAATGCTTTGGCAAAATCCAAATAGTTGATATGTGCAATTTGTTTTATTCCGAATGCAAATTTGGACGAATTTCGGAAATTTGGACTTTCGGATGGTGCCGACCGAAGTGCTTCGGATTTCTGAAAAGTGGCAAAACAGGAGAGGGTTGGGGTTAGGGTTAGGGTTGGAGTAGGGTAACCCTAACCCTACCATAACCGTAACCGAACTCCTAACCCCTTACCTCTAACCCTACTCCTAATCCTAACCCTGCTCCTAACTCAACCCTACCCTAATGCTACCGTAACCCTACGCCTAACCCTACCCTAGCCCTACCTCTAACCCTACTCCTAAACTAACCCTACTCCTTAACCAACCCTAACCTAATCCTACTCTAACCCTAACCCTACACTTACCCCAAGTTCCGAAGTCCCGAATTTCGAAATGCCGAACCGAACAGAATATTTTTCCCATGCACATCCCTACCAAGTAGATCACATCCACTGCAACACCCTGATCTATACTTCTACTTACTTCTTCATGGAATGCAATCAAGTTAGTTTGGCATGACCTTTGTTTCATAAAACCATGTTGATTAATTCTAATAACAAAGTTCTTCCCAATGAATTCTTGAATATGATCCCTTAATAACCCTTCAAATATTTTCTCAGTGACATAAATTAAGCTCACAGGTCTATAATTTACAGGCAAAGATTTTGAACCCTTTTTGAATATAGGAACCACATCTGCCTTCCTCTATTCCTCTGGTATAATTCCTGAAAGAAAAGAATCTTTAAAGATTAAGTACAGAGGTTCACTTATTTCCCCACTTAGCTCCTTAAGTACTCGTGGGTGAATACCATCAGGCCCTGGAGCTTAGTTAACATGAATTTTCTTTTACATTAGGTTTTTTTTTTTGCTGTAATTATTTGCAAATGTCTTGCCATGAGATCCTCTTTATTATATACTGAGGAAAAATATCAAAATAGTTGTTTGAAATTTCTGCCTATCCCAGGTTAACTAACATATCCATCTCTGTTTCCAGTGTACCTACACTTTAATTTTTTTTAGAGTTTATATACTTAAAATAAAAACTTTTGGGGTGGTTTTCCTCTGGCTATCAATTTCTCAATTTCTAGTTTAGCCAATCTAATCTCCTTTTTTGCGTGCATTATGTCTTCCTTATATCTCATATAGGTTGCCTCTGATTTAAATACTTTAAATGCCCTTTTCCAATTTTAATTTCTTGATTCACTTTCCCACTAAGCCACACTGGTTTCAATTTGTTTCTTTTATATTTATTACCCAATGGTACATACTGAGAAATGTACCTTAGTAATAGTTTTTTTGAAGATATTCCATTTATATTAGTGTTTTTTGGCTAACGAGTTTATGCCAGTCGATATGTTGTAGAGCTGCCCTAATCTTACTTGAATGTTGGTTAAATGATCAACATTGTTTGTTAGAACCAGGTCCAGACAAGCATCCTTTCTAGTTGGTGCTTGTACCAGCTGTGACATGAAGATGATAGAAAATAGAAGATGGATCAATAAGATAGATGGATAGAGAGATAATTCAGTGAGATGACATTGTGATTTATTCAGTACAAATGTAATATAGGAGCTATGAAGAAGTCTGGCAGGGCATACAGTGACACACCAACTGCTGGGGGTTTGTGTGGGACTGGCAGGATGAGTGGGGGTTCAGTACATGAATGGAGACCATTGAACCGATTTCTAGCAGTTACATTAAATGAAGCACATTTTGTTTCCAGGTTGATTACACCAACCCAAATTCATATATCAATGTGATCATCGGTCTTTCAACCTTCCTGTCTTTCTATGGATATCTGCTTTTCTACAAAGTCACCAAGAAGTCTCTGGAGGGTTATAGTCCACGCTCCAAATTTATCTGCATCACGCTGGTGCTGTTTCTGTGTGGCTTGCAGAATGGAATACTGGAGACTATGGCGGCACTCGGTGCCATCCCCTGCGTGCCACCATTTACTGTGGAGACCCGCTCTCAGAGTAAGTGCCCACTTTGTCTTGCGAGCATGGAACCACATACCGTGTAATATCTCGGTGTAAGGCTGGCCCAGCTGTGTGGAACAGAGTGCATGAAGGGGAGACTAGGTATAACGTGTGTATTTGTAATGGATGGCAGGGTAGACACTGTACGTGTTATATCGAGGTAAAAGCTGGGTGTGTGAGTAACGGATGGCAGGGTAGATGCTGTACGTGTTATAGCGAGGTAAAAGCTGGATGTGTGAGTAACGGATGGCAGGGTAAATGCTGTACGTGTTATAGCGAGGTAATAGCTGGGTGTGTGAGTAACGGATGGCAGGGTAGATGCTGTACGTGTTATATCGAGGTAATAGCTGAGTGTGTGAGTAACGGATGGCAGGGTAGATACTGTACTTGTTATAGCGAGGTAAAAGCTGAGTGTGTGAGTAACGGATGGCAGGGTAGATACTGTACGTGTTATAGCGAGGTAAAAACTTGGTGTAGGAGTAACGGATGGCAGGATAGATGCTGTACGTGTTATATCGAGGTAAAAGCTTGGTGTAGGAGTAACGGATGGCAGGGTAGATGCTGTACGTGTTATATCGAGGTAAAAGCTGGGTGTGTGAGTATCGGATGGCAGGGTAGACCCTGTACGTGTTATATCGAGGTAATAGCTGGGTGTGTGAGTAACGGATGGCAGGGTAGATGCTGTACGTGTTATATCGAGGTAATAGCTGGGTGTGTGAGTAACGGATGGCAGGGTAGATGCTGTACGTGTTATATTGAGGTAATAGCTGGGTGTGTGAGTAACGGATGGCAGGGTAGATACTGTACGTGTTATATAGCGGTAAAAGCTGAGTGTGTGAGTATCGGATGGCAGGGTAGACCCTGTACGTGTTATATCGAGGTAAAAGCTGGGTGTAGGAGTAACGGATGGCAGGGTGGATGCTGTACATGATATATCGAGGTAAAAGCTGGGTATAGGAGTATCGGATGACAGGGTAGATGCTGTACATGATATATCGAGGTAAATGCTGGGTGTGTGAGTAACGGATGGCAGGGTAGATACTGTACGTGTTATATCGAGGTAAAAGCTGGGTGTAGGAGTAACGGATGGCAGGGTAGATGCTGTATGTGTTATATCGAGGTAAAAGCTGAGTGTGTGAGTAACGGATGGCAGGGTAGATGCTGTACGTGTTATATCGAGGTAATAGCTGGGTGTGTGAGTAACGGATGGCAGGGTAGATGCTGTACGTGTTATATCGAGGTAATAGCTGGGTGTGTGAGTAACGGATGGCAGGGTAGATGCTGTACGTGTTATATCGAGGTAATAGCTGGGTGTGTGAGTAACGGATGGCAGGGTAGATGCTGTACTTGTTATATCGAGGTAAAAGCTGGGTGTGTGAGTAACGGATGGCAGGGTAGATGCTATACGTGTTATATCGAGGTAATAGCTGGGTGTGTGAGTAACGGATGGCAGGGTAGATGCTGTATGTGTTATATCGAGGTAAAAGCTGGGTGTGTGAGTAACGGATGGCAGGGTAGATGCTGTACATGTTATATCGAGGTAATAGCTGGGTGTGTGAGTAACGGATGGCAGGGTAGATGCTGTACGTGTTATATCAAGGTAAAAGCTGGGTGTAGGAGTAATGGATGGCAGGGTAGATGCTGTACGTGTTATATCGAGGTAATAGCTGGGTGTGTGAGTAACGGATGGCAGGGTAGATACTGTACGTGTTATATCGAGGTAAAAGCTGGGTGTAGGAGTAACGGATGGCAGGGTAGACACTGTACATGTTATATCGGGGTTATAGCGCGGTGTATGTGTAACGCTAGAAGGTGGATAGTCGTGGATTTATTAACATGTTGATTTTTCCCGCAGCCATCTTTAACTACGCTCTGACCATGGAGATGTTTTTCATCAGCTTATTTGCTCGTTACTGTTTCCGGAGGGTGGAACCAGGGCCTGACAGAGAATCACTGGGCCCTGAAGGGACCCAGGACAAGTCCTCGCAGACAGCATTTGCTGGCCGCTACAGCCTTTCTGAAGAGGAGTACACAAACTCCAGTTATATGATGGACAGCGATGAAACACTCTGCCACATTGAACATGCCCCACTGGATAAATATGACTTTCTGCAGCCACAGGAGGACGTGGCCCCCATAGCTAGGCACTCGACACCCTGGGGACTGCCATTAAATGAGGCCAAAGGTCTGGCAGTAGAAATGGGAAACCTGAACTCTGCAGGTGTGATGGACGTGGGTAACAGTACGTCTGCTTCCTCTGGAAAAGGAGTCCTGCAAGTCCAGGCCCAGATTAATTACATTAACGAGGCTACTGTAGTGTAAGTGCAGGGAGGAACCAGCTCCATATTAGTCCATGTAATGCCTGGCATGGAGTTATTATCCACTTTATTCAAAATCCTCACTGCCCCTATAGCAGACCTCCCTGGTACACCACACTCCAGCCCTCACTGGCCCTACATCAGACCTCGCGGACACCCCACACTCCTGCCCTCAGTGCCTCTGTACCAGACCTCCCTGTTACACCACCCTCCAGCTCAGTGCCTCTATACCAGGCCTCCCTGCTACACCACACTCCAGCCCTCGCGGACACCCCACACTCCTGCCCTCAGTGCCTCTGTACCAGACCTCCCTGGTACACCACTTTCCAACTCTGCTAGGTCTAGTATAGGGGCACTGAGAGCTGGAGGGTGGTGTAACAGGGAGGTCTGGTATAAGAGCACTGAGGGCAGGAGTGGGGGTGTCAGCCAGGTCTAGTATAGGGGCACTGACACCCCACACTCCATTTCTCAGTGCCCTTATACCAGACCTCCCTGTTACACCACCCTCCAGCTCAGTGCCTCTATACCAGACCTCTCTGACACCCCACACTCCATTTCTCAGTGCCCTTATACCAGACCTCCCTGTTAACCACCCTCCAGCTCTCAGTGCCTCTATACCAGGCCTCCCTGGTACACAACACTCCAGCCCTCACTGGCCCTACACCAGACCTCGCGGACACCCCACACTCCTGCCCTCAGTGCCTCTGTACCAGACCTCCCTGGTACACCACTCTCCAACTCTCAGCTAGGTCTAGTATAGGGGCACTGAGAGCTGGAGGGTGGTGTAACAGGGAGGTCTGGTATAAGAGCACTGAGGGCAGGAGTGTTAGCCAGGTCTAGTATAGGGGCACTGACACCCCACACTCCATTTCTCAGTGCCCTTATACCAGACCTCCCTGTTACACCACCCTCCAGCCCTCAGTGCCTCTATACCAGACCTCTCTGACACCCCACACTCAATTTCTCAGTGCCCTAATACCAGACCTCCCTGTTACACCACCCTCCTGCTCTCAGTGCCCCTATACCAGAACTAGCTAACACCCCATACGCCAGCCCTCATTGTCACTTTCATTTGAACTCACTGGCACACCTCATTCCAGCTTAGTACCCTGCACCAACTGGATACATGTCTGGCGTTTGGACGATAATGTAGACATATTTGCTGCAGTACTCTGCACACTGCGGTGGGAATATTCATTGTAGCATAAAAGCTTAATATCAGATTCAGCAAGCTGGAGTTATCGCAAAATTGGGACAATATTTCGAAACTTGTCATTTTGGTTTTTAATTCATGTTTAAATATTCATTAATTATCAGTCTGACATTCAGGTGTCTGAAGGGATAGGTACATTTTTATTATTTTCTAAATGGGATATTGTAGAAAATGAACAATATCTTAAGATTTTAGGCTCGCTCCCGGCACGGAACGCATTCTCGGTGTAAACTCCCGGCACGGAACGCATTCTCGGTGTAAACTGATGGTGCTTACCGTTTGGTTTAAAGACAACTGCATTTTGTTTAAAACATCTTTATTTTACAGAAATAAAACAATGATAAATATCAGAAAACAAATGTTATTTGTACAATATTAAAAGCCACATTAGGAGACTGGCGGATCCACTTCCTGACTGGCAGTCCCAGGTGGGGTCTCGTCTGATGGGGCAGAGTGCCTCTCCTTAGATAGCAGGTTGTTTCTCTTTAGGAAGCAGGCCTCCTGGTATGGGGGACAGATGGGGGGCTGTGTGGGGGGGAGGTAACTGTATTCTTTCCCAGTCTCCAACTGCAAACAACGAGACAAATAAAGTATTTTAACGTACTGCGCTGACACCCAAAACCAAGAGCTTCAGACTCATTAAATGTTATTTTTTTCTGAGCAATTTCTTTAACCCCTTGTGTGACATGTCATGATTCCCTTTTATTCCAGAAGTTTGCTCCTTAAGGGGTTAAACAGAGCCTTTACACTAGTTCCCAGCATGCAATTAATTTAATGTTACTCTCAAGAGATAGAACATGTGCAAGTTACATGAGTAGGTTGGCAGAAAGTGATACAGACACCATGAGTTACACGCCAGGCGGGAACAGAGTAATACAGACACCATGAGTTACACGCCAGGCGGGCACAGAGATACAGACACCATGAGTTACACGCCAGGCGGGCACAGAGATACAGACACCATGAGTTACACGCCAGGCGGGCACAGAGTAATACAGACACCATGAGTTACACGCCAGGCGGGCACAGAGTAATACAGACACCATGAGTTACACGCCAGGCGGGCACAGAGTAATACAGACACCATGAGTTACACGCCAGGCGGGCACAGAGATACAGACACCATGAGTTACACGCCAGGTGGGCACAGAGATACAGACACCATGAGTTACACGCCAGGCGGGCACAGAGTAATACAGACACCATGAGTTACACGCCAGGCGGGCACAGAGTAATACAGACACCATGAGTTACACGCCAGGCGGGCACAGAGTGAAACAGACACCATGAGTTACACACCAGGCCGGCACAGAGTGATACAGACACCTTAAGTTACACGCCAGGCGGGCACAGTGATACAGACACCATGAGTTACTCGCCAGGCGGGCACAGAGTGATACAGACACCTTAAGTTACACGCCAGGCGGGCACAGTGATACAGACACCACGAGTTACACACCAGGCGAGCACAGAGTGATACCGACACTGAGTTATACGCCAGGCTGGCAAAGAGTGATACAGACACCGTGAGTTACAAGCCAGGCGGGAAAATAGTGATACAGACACCATGAGTTACACGCCAGGCTGGCACAGAGTGTTGGTGGGAAGAGCGGGTGATCTGAACATTTCATGGAGTTGAGTTACCTGGAGGGGGTACGTTCTGTCTGAATCATAAGCGCTTAGATCTCCACAGGCCAGAAACGGCACAATCACACGATTAGGGCCTTCCAGCTGGTTAAAATCCACATCTACCAAGAAAACCAGAAACAATATAAAACGGCAAAATCAGCAGAGTCAGGCGGTGCCGCAGGGAGACGGGCGGTGCAGCAGATCGTACTCACTATAGCAATGGTCCAGCAGGGGGTTGGACATGTTAGGGACATAGCCTTCCGGGGGACAGTAACCTTGACAGACAACAAAGGATTCTGCAAGAAAAGGCAGAAATGGTCAGACTTATGATTACGGAGAGAGGGAGACACAGGTTAGGCTCAGATTACAGAGAGAGAAACACTGGTCAGTAACCATAAATATGACAGATCTCTGTATACTACCCCAGGCCAATACGATGATTTACTGCACAGAAGTTGGTAACTGGATTGGTGGACAAACTGTGTTAATATCAGGTGCCTAACGAGTGGGCACTAAAGCTTTCAAGGTGCTATGGACATGATGTTAGCGGTAAGATAAGGAGCTGCGTGTCTGGTAGAGAGCGCCATTGTCACCCAGAGTGAGATGTAACCGCGCCTGCTGCACACTCACCAATACTAGAGTTACGGCTGCTTCGAGGTTTAGCGCACGTCACCTCTCGGAAGAAGATTTTCAGCTGTGAATACAAGAGGGTCACATCCTTTCCACGGAAAATCTGTAAACCCAAATAAGTTTAATAATTATTAACTGAGAGGTTAGTCAGCTGCTCCCCCCCCAAACTGGAAACTCACCTTAGCAACAAAGGTACCCCCACGACACAGCACATGAGTGGTGATGTTTAGGGCCTAGGGAGGAGTAAAATATGAGATCATGTAAGACTTATCCAACTATATGTGGTCACATAGAAAATAGGAAAACTTACTGCCAACAGGAGCTGAGCCTGGATATACTCATCTATATCGTGCAATCCAGTCACTGTGAGAAAAGCAGAAACCACAAGTCAAATCTCCCCTCGCCAATCACAGAATCTCCCCATCAATCGTCGCCAATCACAGAATCTCCCCATCAATCGTCGCCAGTCACAGAATCTCGCCATCAATCGTCGCCTGTCACAGAATCTCCCCATCAATCGTCGCCGGTCATAGAATCTCCCCATCAATCGTCGCCGGTCACAGAATCTCCCCATCAATCGTCGCCAGTCACAGAATCTCCCCATCAATCGTCGCCAGTCACAGAATCTCCCCATCAATCGTCGCCAATCACAGAATCTCCCCATCAATCGTCGCCAATCACAGAATCTCCCCATCAATCGTCGCCAGTCACAGAATCTCCCCATCAATCGTCGCCTGTCACAGAATCTCCCCATCAATCGTCGCCGGTCACAGAATCTCCCCATCAATCGTCGCCGGTCACAGAATCTCCCCATCAATCGTCGCCGGTCACAGAATCTCCCCATCAATCGTCGCCGGTCACAGAATCTCCCCATCAATCGTCGCCGGTCACAGAATCTCCCCATCAATCGTCGCCAGTCACAGAATCTCCCCATCAATCGTCGCCAGTCACAGAATCTCCCCATCAATCGTCGCCAGTCACAGAATCTCCCCATCAATCGTCGCCAGTCACAGAATCTCCCCATCAATCGTCGCCAATCACAGAATCTCCCCATCAATCGTCGCCAGTCACAGAATCTCCCCATCAATCGTCCAGGTCACAGAATCTCCCCATCAATCGTCGCCAGTCACAGAATCTCCCCATCAATCGTCGCCAGTCACAGAATCTCCCCATCAATCGTCGCCAGTCACAGAATCTCCCCATCAATCGTCGCCAGTCACAGAATCTCCCCATCAATCGTCGCCAGTCACAGAATCTCCCCATCAATCGTCGCCAGTCACAGAATCTCCCCATCAATCGTCGCCAGTCACAGAATCTCCCCATCAATCGTCGCCAGTCACAGAATCTCCCCATCAATCGTCGCCAGTCACAGAATCTCCCCATCAATCGTCGCCAGTCACAGAATCTCCCCATCAATCGTCGCCAGTCACAGAATCTCCCCATCAATCGTCGCCAGTCACAGAATGTCCCCATCAATCGTCGCCAGTCACAGAATCTCCCCATCAATCGTCGCCGGTCACAGAATCTCCCCATCAATCGTCGCCGGTCACAGAATCTCCCCGTCAATCGTCGCCAGTCACAGAATCTCCCCGTCAATCGTCGCCAGTCACAGAATCTCCCCGTCAATCGTCGCCAGTCACAGAATCTCCCCATCAATCGTCGCCAGTCACAGAATCTCCCCATCAATCGTCGCCAGTCACAGAATCTCCCCATCAATCGTCGCCAGTCACAGAATCTCCCCATCAATCGTCGCCAGTCACAGAATCTCCCCATCAATCGTCGCCAGTCACAGAATCTCCCCATCAATCGTCGCCAGTCACAGAATCTCCCCATCAATCGTCGCCAGTCACAGAATCTCCCCATCAATCGTCGCCGGTCACAGAATCTCCCCATCAATCGTCGCCAGTCACAGAATCTCCCCGTCAATCGTCGCCAGTCACAGAATCTCCCCATCAATCGTCGCCAGTCACAGAATCTCCCCATCAATCGTCGCCGGTCACAGAATCTCCCCATCAATCGTCGCCAGTCACAGAATCTCCCCATCAATCGTCGCCAGTCACAGAATCTCCCCATCAATCGTCGCCAGTCACAGAATCTCCCCATCAATCGTCGCCAGTCACAGAATCTCCCCATCAATCGTCGCCGGTCACAGAATCTCCCCATCAATCGTCGCCAGTCACAGAATCTCCCCATCAATCGTCGCCGGTCACAGAATCTCCCCATCAAACGTCGCCGGTCACAGAATCTCCCCATCAATAATCGCCAGTCACAGAATCTCCCCATCAAAACTTGTCATTCGGGGCTCCCCATCACAGAGAACAGAGAACTACAAACTAATCTAAATAACTAATTTATTGAGCGACATATCGTACCATCTGGAGCCCCGTCACATACCACCAGGTCTGCCGACTGCCCCTCGAAGTGACGGATGATTTCATGGGCTGTGGAAACCTGAAGCGAGACATAGACTTCATCAGATTAGCTGGCACAATGCCTTAAAAGAGACACGTGTCTGACAAATGCAATAGAGAACAGAAACAAAATGGGCGAACGTTTGTGGGAAATGGACAAATGGTCAGATTAAAATAGCACTTTCTAAACCCTGACCTGGAATATATTCAAACCTTGCACATTGTACGGCCGGAATAGCTGATCTGTGCAGAGCTCCCAGCTCTGATCACGGAACTTAGTGAATAAACCGAGGACCGTGGTGAACAGAAAGTGGAATTTGGGAATAGCGGTATTGAAAGCTTTGGATATTTTTCTTTGTGTTCCTTTTCCTCCCCCCATTCCTGTCTCGTTGTGTTACTAGCAGGGCATTGTCCAAGCTGATTTGTCTGGGTAGGAGGCTGGAAAAGCGATTTATCCCTCCATGCAGTGCTTTACAGATGGCTGGAAGTCGGACAGTTATTGTAGGACCCATCTGTGACGGAGTGGTGGGCTTACCACAACATGGCCGTATGGTGGAACTAAATCCACAGATTTGTTTGCTGAGATTGGTGATTTTAAGTCGCCTTGTAAAACATAGAATGTGACGGCAGATAAGATTGCATTTTTAGGTGTGCGCTGTTGCTTAGTCTGTATATTGTATTCATTTTGGTTACTACGACAGCACCAATTCTGTGAATTGCATGTTCGGTGTGTGCCCCCAATTCCGTTTTTGTATTTACTATTTCTTTATATCAATTGATCTTTTACTGTGGAAATGGCTTATAGTAAATGAGGATCAA
Source organism: Pelobates fuscus (assembly GCF_036172605.1). NCBI lineage: Eukaryota > Metazoa > Chordata > Amphibia > Anura > Pelobatidae > Pelobates > Pelobates fuscus. Next base: position 171,119,515 of record NC_086325.1, read on the forward strand.
AGCCAGAGGCAGTAACTGGAACCCGGGGCTTATCCTCTCAATAGTGACCAGAGCTTTATGGACCATCACCCTGTATACACGGTTATTCATTACAAGAGGCGGAGCGGCAATAAAACCATGTGATGATTTATTATTGTTGTTTATAATTTTCTTTTGGAACACCCCAAACTTATATTTTCACTCCATTTGACTCTAGATAATGACCTGTTAATTTAATTCCTTTTTTAATTTCTCATTTAGATATTTGTGGTACCTTTGTGATATCTCCCTGAATCTGGATTACTCCAGGCAGAGGAGCCATAGCTTGCAGATCCACAGCCACAATCTTCGCCTCCGATTCCTGATCTTCAGAACCACTGTGGGACAAAACCGAACTTCATTAATTATCAAACGTGTACTCTGCCAATCACAGCCATGAGAGTAGTCAGAGTATGCCACCCTAAAAGGCACTCACCGCAGTTTCCTGCTAAGAACTTGACTCCAACTGCCAGGAGCAGCACATAGATCCACGGCTCTGTGAACCCCTGAGAGAAAAGTAAACACCATGAAAGTTAGATCCACGTCACCCCGAATCTAAACACCGCTATTTAATGATATCGCCCCGAATCTAAACATCGCTATGTAATGATATCGCCCTGAATCTAAACATCGCTATTTAATGATATCGCCCTGAATCTAAACATCGCTATGTAATGATATCGCCCCGAATCTAAACATCGCTATTTAATGATATCGCCCCGAATCTAAACATCGCTATTTAATGATATCGCCCAGAATCTAAACACCGCTATTTAATGATATCGCCCAGAATCTAAACACCGCTATTTAATGATATCGCCCCGAATCTAAACATCGCTATTTAATGATATCGCCCCGAATCTAAACATCGCTATTTAATGATATCGCCCTGAATCTAAACATCGCTATTTAATGATATCGCCCTGAATCTAAACATCACTATTTAATGATATCGCCCGAATCTAAACATCGCTATGTAATGATATCGCCCTGAATCTAAACATCGCTATTTAATGATATCGCCCTGAATCTAAACATCGCTATGTAATGATATCGCCCAGAATCTAAACATCGCTATGTAATGATATCGCCCAGAATCTAAACATCGCTATTTAATGATATCGCCCAGAATCTAAACATCGCTATTTAATGATATCGCCCTGAATCTAAACATCGCTATTTAATGATATCGCCCCGAATCTAAACACCGCTATTTAATGATATCGCCCAGAATCTAAACATCGCTATTTAATGATATCGCCCTGAATCTAAACATCGCTATTTAATGATATCGCCCTGAATCTAAACATCGCTATTTAATGATATCGCCCCGAATCTAAACATCGCTATGTAATGATATCGCCCTGAATCTAAACATCGCTATTTAATGATATCGCCCTGAATCTAAACATCGCTATGTAATGATATCGCCCTGAATCTAAACATCGCTATTTAATGATATCGCCCAGAATCTAAACATCGCTATTTAATGATATCGCCCTGAATCTAAACATCGCTATTTAATGATATCGCCCTGAATCTAAACACCGCTATTTAATGATATCGCCCTGAATCTAAACATCGCTATGTAATGATATCGCCCTGAATCTAAACATCACTATTTAATGATATCGCCCAGAATCTAAACATCGCTATGTAATGATATCGCCCAGAATCTAAACATCGCTATTTAATGATATCGCCCTGAATCTAAACATCGCTATTTAATGATATCGCCCCAAATCTAAACATCGCTATGTAATGATATCGCCCTGAATGTAAACATCGCTATTTAATGATATCGCCCTGAATCTAAACATCGCTATGTAATGATATCGCCCTGAATCTAAACATCGCTATTTAATGATATCGCCCTGAATCTAAACATCGCTATTTAATGATATCGCCCAGAATCTAAACATCGCTATTTAATGATATCGCCCCGAATCTAAAGACCGCTATTTAATGATATCGCCCAGAATCTAAACATCGCTATTTAATGATATCGCCCAGAATCTAAACACCGCTATTTAATGATATCGCCCTGAATCTAAACATCGCTATTTAATGATATCGCCCCGAATCTAAACATCGCTATTTAATGATATCGCCCTGAATCTAAACATCGCTATTTAATGATATCGCCCCGAATCTAAACATCGCTATTTAATGATATCGCCCTGAATCTAAACATCGCTATGTAATGATATCGCCCAGAATCTAAACATCGCTATGTAATATCGCCCTGAATCTAAACATCGCTATGTAATGATATCGCCCTGAATCTAAACATCGCTATTTAATGATATCGCCCAGAATCTAAACACCGCTATTTAATGATATCGCCCTGAATCTAAACATCGCTATTTAATGATATCGCCCAGAATCTAAACATCGCTATGTAATGATATCGCCCAGAATCTAAACATCGCTATTTAATGATATCGCCCTGAATCTAAACATCGCTATTTAATGATATCGCCCCGAATCTAAACATCGCTATTTAATGATATCGCCCCGAATCTAAACATCGCTATTTAATGATATCGCCCTGAATCTAAACATCGCTATTTAATGATATCGCCCCGAATCTAAACATCGCTATGTAATGATATCGCCCTGAATCTAAACATCGCTATTTAATGATATCGCCCTGAATCTAAACATCGCTATTTAATGATATCGCCCAGAATCTAAACACCGCTATGTAATGATATCGCCCTGAATCTAAACATCGCTATGTAATGATATCGCCCTGAATCTAAACATCGCTATTTAATGATATCGCCCTGAATCTAAACATCGCTATTTAATGATATCGCCCAGAATCTAAACACCGCTATTTAATGATATCGCCCAGAATCTAAACATCGCTATGTAATGATATCGCCCTGAATCTAAACATCGCTATTTAATGATATCGCCCTGAATCTAAACATCGCTATTTAATGATTTCGCCCTGAATCTAAACATCGCTATTTAATGATATCGCCCAGAATCTAAACATCGCTATGTAATGATATCGCCCTGAATCTAAACATCGCTATGTAATGATATCGCCCCGAATCTAAACATCACTATTTAATGATATCGCCCTGAATCTAAACATCGCTATGTAATGATATCGCCCAGAATCTAAACATCGCTATGTAATGATATCGCCCGAATCTAAACATCGCTATGTAATGATATCGCCCTGAATCTAAACATCGCTATTTAATGATATCACCCTGAATCTAAACATCGCTATGTAATGATATCGCCCAGAATCTAAACATCGCTATTTAATGATATCGCCCGAATCTAAACATCGCTATGTAATGATATCGCCCTGAATCTAAACATCGCTATTTAATGATATCGCCCAGAATCTAAACATCGCTATTTAATGATATCACCCTGAATCTAAACATCGCTATTTAATGATATCGCCCCGAATCTAAACATCGCTATGTAATGATATCGCCCTGAATCTAAACATCGCTATTTAATGATATCGCCCTGAATCTAAACATCGCTATTTAATGATATCGCCCTGAATCTAAACACCGCTATTTAATGATATCGCCCTGAATCTAAACACCGCTATGTAATGATATCGCCCAGAATCTAAACACCGCTATTTAATGATATCGCCCTGAATCTAAACATCGCTATTTAATGATATCGCCCTGAATCTAAACATCACTATTTAATGATATCGCCCTGAATCTAAACATCGCTATTTAATGATATCGCCCTGAATCTAAACATCGCTATTTAATGATATCGCCCGAATCTAAACATCGCTATTTAATGATATCGCCCTGAATCTAAACACCGCTATGTAATGATATCGCCCAGAATCTAAACACCGCTATTTAATGATATCGCCCAGAATCTAAACATCGCTATTTAATGATATCGCCCGAATCTAAACATCGCTATTTAATGATATCGCCCTGAATCTAAACATCGCTATTTAATGATATCGCCCCGAATCTAAACATCGCTATTTAATGATATCGCCCCGAATCTAAACATCGCTATTTAATGATATCGCACTGAATCTAAACATCGCTATTTAATGATATCGCCCTGAATCTAAACATCGCTATTTAATGATATCGCCCCGAATCTAAACACCGCTATTTAATGATATCGCCCAGAATCTAAACATCGCTATTTAATGATATCGCCCCGAATCTAAACATCGCTATTTAATGATATCGCCCTGAATCTAAACATCGCTATTTAATGATATCGCCCCGAATCTAAACATCGCTATTTAATGATATCGCCCTGAATCTAAACATCGCTATTTAATGATATCGCCCCGAATCTAAACATCGCTATGTAATGATATCACCCTGAATCTAAACATCGCTATTTAATGATATCGCCCTGAATCTAAACATCGCTATTTAATGATATCGCCCCGAATCTAAACATCGCTATGTAATATCGCCCTGAATCTAAACATCGCTATTTAATGATATCACCCTGAATCTAAACATCGCTATGTAATGATATCGCCCTGAATCTAAACATCGCTATTTAATGATATCGCCCTGAATCTAAACATCGCTATGTAATGATATCGCCCGAATCTAAACATCGCTATGTAATGATATCGCCCGAATCTAAACATCGCTATTTAATGATATCGCCCTGAATCTAAACATCGCTATGTAATGATATCGCCCGAATCTAAACATCGCTATGTAATGATATCGCCCTGAATCTAAACATCGCTATGTAATGATATCGCCCGAATCTAAACATCGCTATGTAATGATATCGCCCGAATCTAAACATCGCTATTTAATGATATCGCCCTGAATCTAAACATCGCTATGTAATGATATCGCCCGAATCTAAACATCGCTATGTAATGATATCGCCCAGAATCTAAACATCGCTATTTAATGATATCGCCCTGAATCTAAACATCGCTATGTAATGATATCGCCCAGAATCTAAACATCGCTATTTAATGATATCGCCCTGAATCTAAACATCGCTATGTAATGATATCGCCCTGAATCTAAACACCGCTATTTAATGATATCGCCCTGAATCTAATCATCGCTATTTAATGATATCGCCCTGAATCTAAACATCGCTATGTAATGATATCGCCCTGAATCTAAACATCGCTATTTAATGATATCGCCCAGAATCTAAACATCGCTATTTAATGATATCGCCCTGAATCTAAACATCGCTATGTAATGATATCGCCCAGAATCTAAACATCGCTATTTAATGATATCGCCCAGAATCTAAACATCGCTATTTAATGATATCGCCCCGAATCTAAACATCGCTATTTAATGATATCGCCCCGAATCTAAACATCGCTATTTAATGATATCGCCCTGAATCTAAACATCGCTATGTAATGATATCGCCCAGAATCTAAACATCGCTATTTAATGATATCGCCCAGAATCTAAACATCGCTATTTAATGATATCGCCCCGAATCTAAACATCGCTATTTAATGATATCGCCCCGAATCTAAACATCGCTATTTAATGATATCGCCCCGAATCTAAACATCGCTATTTAATGATATCGCCCCGAATCTAAACATCGCTATTTAATGATATCGCCCTGACCTGGACTTTCAAAAACAACCTAGAATGGAAAGCGAATTTATAACGACGTGTAGCCACTCAGACACGATACATCCAGATGTTAATAATTACCGCGGAATAGTCTGTATTCTTCATCGAGCTGCAGTAGTTTGAATGCGCTGCGAGCTCTCCATCCTTCCTCTTTGGCTAAGCGGTAATAGATATCTCGTTTGTCCTTCGATGAGCGCCCCATGGTGTCTGGATGTTACCTGTCACATAAAATGGCATTAAATGAGTGTCGGAGGTGGGGCTGGGAGCAGTAGGGAGGGGCAGTACAGGGGTGGGGGGGATGCGGTAGGCTGGGGGGGCGATAGGTAGTGGGGGAGGGGCTCTGCTCTGGGTTGGGGTTAGTGGGGGGAGGGGTGGTAGGGAGTGGGCGGTGGGCAGGTAGTGGGGGGGGCAGTAGGTAGTTGGGGGGGAGGGGCGGCTACCTGCTCTGAGTTGGGGTTCAGGGGGCAGTATTGGGGTTCAGGGGCAGTATTGGGGTACAGGGGGGCAGTATTGGGGTGCAGGGGGGCAGTATTGGGGTGCAGGGGGCAATATTGGGGTGCAGGGGGCAATATTGGGGTGCAATGCGCAGTATTGGGGTGCAATGCGCAGTATTGGGGTGCAATGCGCAGTATTGGGGTTCAGGAGGCAGTATTGGGGTGCAGGGGGCAGTATGGGGTGCAGTATTGGGGTGCAGGAGGCGGTATTGGGGTTCAGGAGGCGGTACTGGGGTGCAATGGGCGGTATTGGGTGCAGGGGGCGGTATTGGGGTGCAGGGGGCGGTATTAGGGTGCAGGGGGCAGTATTGGGGTGCAGTATTGGGGTTCAGGGGGCAGTATTGGGGTTCAGGAGGCAGTATTGGGGTTCAGGAGGCAGTATTGGGGTGCAGGGTGCAGTATTTGGGTTCAGGGAGCAGTATTTGGGTTCAGGGGGCAGTATCGGGGTGCAGGGGGCAGTATCGGGGTGCAGGGGGCAGTATCGGGGTGCAGGGGGCAGTATCGGGGTGCAGGGGAGCAGTATCGGGGTGCAGGGGAGCAGTATTGGGGTGCAGGGGAGCAGTATTGGGGTGCAGGGGGCAGTATTGGGGTGCAGGGGGCAGTATTGGGGTGCAGGAGGCAGTATTGGGCTGCAGGGGGCAGTATTGGGCTGCAGGGGGCAGTATTGGGCTGCAGGGGGCAGTATTGGGGTTCAGGGGGCAGTATTGGGGTTCAGGAGGCAGTATTGGGGGGCAGGAGGCAGTATTGGGGGGCAGGAGGCAGTATTGGGGGGCAGGAGGCGGTATTGGGGGGCAGGAGGCGGTATTGGGGGGCAGGAGGCGGTATTGGGGGGCAGGAGGCGGTATTGGGGTGCAGGAGGCGGTATTGGGGTGCAGGGAGCAGTATTGGGGTGCAGGGGGCAGTATTGGGGGGCAGGAGGCAGTATTGGGGGGCAGGGGGCAGTATTGGGGTTCAGGAGGCAGTATCGGGGGGCAGGGGGCAGTATCGGGGCGCAGGGGGCAGTATTGGGGCACAGGGGGCAGTATTGGGGCACAGGGGGCAGTATTGGGGCGCAGGGGGCAGTATTGGGGCGCAGGGGGCAGTATTGGGGCGCAGGGGGCAATATTGGGGTTCAGGAGGCAGTATTGGGGTGCAGGAGGCAGTATTGGAGGGCAGGGGGCAATATTGGGGTTCAGGAGGCAGTATTGGGGTGCAGGAGGCAGTATTGGGGGGCAGGGGGCAATATTGGGGTTCAGGAGGCAGTATTGGGGGGCAGGGGGCAATATTGGGGTTCAGGAGGCAGTATTGGGGTGCAGGGAGCAGTATTGGGGGGCAGGGGGCAATATTGGGGTTCAGGAGGCAGTATTGGGGGGCAGGGGGCAGTATTGGGGGGTAGGGGGCAGGGGGCAGTATTGGGGGGCAGGGGGCAATATTGGGGTTCAGGAGGCAGTATTGGGGGGCAGGGGCAATATTGGGGTTCAGGAGGCAGTATTGGGGGGCAGGGGGCAATATTGGGGTTCAGGAGGCAGTATTGGGGTGCAGGAGGCAGTATTGGGGGGCAGGGGGCAATATTGGGGTTCAGGAGGCAGTATTGGGGTGCAGGAGGCAGTATTGGGGGGCAGGGGGCAATATTGGGGTGCAGGAGGCAGTATTGGGGTGCAGGGGGCAGTATTGGGGTTCAGGAGGCAGTATTGGGGTGCAGGGGGCAGTATTGGGGTGCAGGGAGCAGTATTGGGGTGCAGGGGGCAGTATTGGGGTGCAGGGGGCAGTATTGGGGTGCAGGAGGCAGTATTGGGGTGCAGGAAGCAGTATTGGGGTGCAGGGGGCAGTATTGGGGCTCAGGGGGCAGTATTGGGGTGCAGGGAGCAGTATTTGGGTGCAGGGAGCAGTATTGGGGTGCAGGGGGCAGTATTGGGGCTCAGGGGGCAATATTGGGGTTCAGGAGGCAGTATTGGGGTGCAGGAGGCAGTATTGGGGTGCAGGGGGCAGTATTGGGGTGCAGGAGGCAGTATTGGGGTGCAGGAGGCAGTATTGGGGTGCAGGAGGCAGTATTGGGGTGCAGGGGGCAGTATTGGGGTGCAGGAGGCAGTATTGGGGTTCAGGAGGCAGTATTGGGGTGCAGGGAGCAGTATTGGGGGGCTGTGTTGGCTCCGTGGCCCCTGTCGCAGTGCATGTTGGGTGATTGGGTTCAGTTAGAGAGACACTTACCGCTCCGCAACGTGACTGCCGACTCCGGGGCGGAGTTAGTGACCTCACCGGCAGGGCGGGGTTAGTGACCTCACCGGCAGGGCGGGGTTAGTGACCTCACCGGCAGGGCGGGGTTAGTGACCTCACCGGCAGGGCGGGGTTAGTGACCTCACCGGCAGGGCGGGGCCATTGATCTCTCCGGCAGGGCGGGGTTAGTGACCTCACCGGCAGGGCGGGGTTAGTGACCTCACCGGCAGGGCGGGGTTAGTGACCTCACCGGCAGGGCGGGGCCATTGATCTCTCCGGCAGGGCGGGGTTAGTGACCTCACCGGCAGGGCGGGGTTAGTGACCTCACCGGCAGGGCGGGGTTAGTGACCTCACCGGCAGGGCGGGGCCATTGATCTCTCCGGCAGGGCGGGGTTAGTGATCTCTCCGGCAGGGCGGGGTTAGTGATCTCTCCGGCAGGGCGGGGTTAGTGACCTCACCGGCAGGGCGGGGTTAGTGACCTCACCGGCAGGGCGGGGTTAGTGACCTCACCGGCAGGGCGGGGCCATTGATCTCTCCGGCAGGGCGGGGTTAGGACGTTGCTTGGATACCAGAGGCGCGGAGAGTCGCCGGCCGATGCCGTCACGGTCCCGGAAGTCGCGCTGTTGTTGTGATGGCGGAGGCGGTGCGGGCGGAGTGTGACGGGGGTCCCCCGGGGTGGCTGCGCTGGCCGGGCCGCTGGCTCCCCTCCCTGCCCTCCCTGTCCCCGGAGGCGGACCCCCTGCTCCCCGGGCTGTCGGTCTCCCAGCGGCTGCTGCTGGCCGGGCTGTGCGGCTCCCTGGCCGGGCTGTGTTTCGGGCTGGCCGCGCTCTACCTGCCGCTCCTGGTGCTCCGGGCCCGGAAGTTCTCGCTGCTCTGGTCTCTGGGCTCCGCGCTCGGCCTGGCCGCCGCCGCCCTCCTGCGGGGACCGAGCCGCCTCCTCCGGGAGCCCGAGCCGGCCGGCCTGCTCTACCTGCTGGCCCTGGGGGGGACGCTGTATGCCGCGCTCGGCCTGCGGAGCACCGGGCTCACCGTGCTGGGGGCGGCCGCCCAGATCATCACCGCCGCCGGCCTGCTCCTGGGACTGCTCCCCGGGGGGGCGGCTGGGAGGCGATACATCACCGGCCTGTGCGGGGGCCTCCTGCGGAGAGGGGTGGCCAAAGCCCTGCCCGTCTGAGAGAGACCCCGAGACAGAGACCGCCCCTTCCCCCCCCCCTCCGGACACAGAGAGAGACCGCCGGCTAGGCTGTGAGAGAGAGACCCCCGAGACAGAGAGAGACCGCCCCTTCCCCCCCGGCCAGGCTGTGAGAGAGAGACCCCCGGGCCAGTTTGCCTTGCAGCCAGGCCCGGGGTGTTCGGACATGGAGCAGCCAGGCCCGGGGTGTTCGGACATGGAGCAGCCAGGCCCGGGGTGTTCGGACATGGAGCAGCCAGGCCCGGGGTGTTCGGACATGGAGCAGCCAGGCCCGGGGTGTTCGGACATGGAGCAGCCAGGCCCGGGGTGTTCGGACATGGAGCAGCCAGGCCCGGGGTGTTCGGACATGGAGCAGCCAGGCCCGGGGTGTTCGGACATGGAGCAGCCATACTAACTGTCCTATTCCTGCCTGCTAAACATGTAACGGATTATAAATGGGAGAGACACTGGAGATCCATTTACTGTGTGTCACGTCTTCCATGTGAAAGCAATGGCTCATTTATTCTGATTCTAATATTGTCAACCGCCTCTAACAATCACTTTCATTAACATCACGAACAGAACCGCAGAACCCAAGCACAATCCTTTTATATATCTAAAAACTGCTGTACTTATTTTATTTTTTTAATAAATGAATTTGTACTGTATCTGGTTATCATGATGACAGAATTTAAACTTTGTTACAATGATGTTACTTTGATTAATATTCTGGTCCAAACAGCGCCACGTGTGCTGTGGTTAATCTGTAGATTTAGCATAGTGGTATATTATCAGAATTGAGACCGTTCATGCTCAGTAAAACTAAGTGAAATTGTTAATGCTTTCTCCCCCATTCATTTAATGTGCCATAGCCCAGAGGGACCAGTCTGCATAATGTACCATCTAATCCTATAAACAGCCCTGTTAGTAGCTCCAAGCTGGAGGCAGTAAAGAAGGCATGGCATCGAAGTATATAATCCAGTATAAAACAGGTTTTCTGATTGATTTATTTTTGCATTGGGATTGCACTTAATTGATATCTGCTACATACTTAAGTCACAAAGTGCTTTTTTTTATTGCCTAATCTAAGTGCAATTTATTTGAATTTTAGCGCTCCAAAAACATTGCCTTTATATAATCTGGTATACTTTATATGGGCTAGACAGTCAATGGCTGTTACCTACTGCTCTGGTCAGTTTCCAGCTGATCTGCAGTATGCAAAGTGTTAATCAGGCAATATGACTACTTCAACTCTTTGTGGTCATGTTGGCTGGATTCCAGTGGGGCTATCACTTCATTTGTTATTTATTATTATTGCCATTTATATAGTGCCAACAGATTCCGTAGCGATTTACAATATTCTGAGAGGGGGGATTTAACTAGAAATCTTACAGGAACGATGGGTTGAAGAGGACCCTGCTCTAACGAGCTAACAGTTTAAGACTGAATGAGGGTCTCCAGTAACCAGGTTCTAACTTGAGATTGCACTCTCCCTTAGTCATAACAATTCATACTAGCAATAGGTGTTTTGTAATGGGCTGAGAGTGATCAGCCTGCCATTGGCTCCCATCTCTGCTCGAGCTAATGCGAGGATAGGCAGCAGGCAGTGGCTAGGCTGAACACTTCCTGGGACCCTGATCCAGTGTTAAAGGAACACTATAGTCACCTAAATTACTTTAGCTAAATAAAGCAGTTTTAGTGTATAGATCATTCCCCTGCAATTTCACTGCTCAATTCACTGTCATTTAGGAGTTAAATCACTTTGTTTCTGTTTATGCAGCCCTAGCCACACCTCCCCTGGCTATGATTGACAGAGCCTGCATGAAACAAAAAACTGGTTTCACTTTCAAACAGATGTAATTTACCTTAAATAATTGTATCTCAATCTCTAAATTGAACTTTAATCACATACAGGAGGCTCTTGCAAGCTATTAACATAGCAGGGGATAAGAAAATCTTAATTAAACAGAACTTGCAATAAAGAAAGCCTAAATAGGGCTCTCTTTACAGGAAGTGTTTATGGAAGGCTGTGCAAGTCACATGCAGGGAGGTGTGACTAGGGTTCATAAACAAAGGGATTTAACTCCTAAATGGCAGAGGATTGAGCAGTGAGGCTGCAGGGGCATGTTCTATACACCAAAACTGCTTCATTAAGCTGAAGTTGTTCAGGTGACTATAGTGTCCCTTTAAGCCATTCAAATAGGTTTAACACTCATTATGCCAGGTGCTATATAAATGTATTAATATGTAGAGTTGTGTGCTGGCAAACTATGTACAAGAAAGTTTTCTCAAGAAGTGTATAGGACGGCTGTGTGAGTGACCGCCAGGGGCAGTGTGGCTAGGGCTGTATAAACAGTGATTTAACTCTTAAATGGCAGAGAAAGCAGAGGTATGATCTATACACTAAAATAGTTTCTTTAACCCCTTAAGGACCAAACTTCTGGAATAAAAGGGAATCATGACATGTCAGGCACGTCGTGTGTCCTTAAGGGGTTAAAAGATACATATGGTGCAAATTTTGAATTACATTTTAAGATACTGCAACCATTTTCATCGCTACAATATCCGTAACGCAGGGCTCAACAAATCCCAGGACACCATGAAGACTAGGAATTTGTCCCGGCACCTGGGTATTTGTCAGCTTGCTTAGCACCTACCAACCTGGGTGGACATAAATTAAAATAAATAATAATTTGTGTGTGTGCGCCTGTCCTTCTGTGTAAATTTAAAGAAACACTATAGTGTCAGGAATGCAAACCTATATTCCTCACTCTATAGTGTTAAACTATTTCAGTGACCGGACCCCCTTGTGATTACACACCTTGCCACGCTGCGGCTGGCTCCAGCTCCATGTGAATAACTCCCCTTACCCTATTCCGTGTTCAGTACTGTGCAGAGTGTATAAGTGGATCACAGAGCTCCACAGCAATAAAACTCTCAGTAATGTGTATAAGTAAGTCACAGAGCTCACTGATCTAGAAAAAAAGAGAAATACTGCACATTTATTAGGATCCTGGTGCAGCCAGACATGGGATTGGCTACCCCTCCTAAACTAGCTTGAGAAAGATCCTGTCTGGGATCGAAACTGTGAAGAAAATAGACTTATTTTCTTCTTTTATTTGTGACTTTCCGATGTATTCATTTATTTGGGATTTATTGGTTCGGTAGATTAAACTACCGAACACCGACCACCCTCCTGTCTCATTACCTTCAAAGGGAACCGACTATTAAGCGCTCTCTGGGCGGCTGCTGTTCGTATGTGCGAATGCCACGTGGAAGAGAAAACCGTGGCCATCTTGTTTGCACGAAAGGAGGCAGTGGGACTTGGTCGTCGAGTGTCTGGAACTAAAATCAGACACTCGACTTCCCGAACCACCGCTGAAACATACGAACGCCTGCTTCCTGTTATTGTCGAACAGCTAGGAGAGCGCCATTTGATAGTTTGGTTCATACGAACACGGGTAGCAATCGCTCCTATGAGCCAGGAGGCTCCATTCGTGCTTTTATTCGTTTTTAATGCTGTTCTCTGAATTGACCGACCGCACACACTGAATTCGTCAAACTGTTTTGGGCAGGAGCCTCGTGTGCGATCGGTGAACTAAGACTTCCATACTTTTTGAGAACCCCTGAACCGATCTGGGTGAAATTTGAATATGTTGGTCTCCTAGATCGGGGCTATCAGGGAACATGTGGGGATACCTTGTGTATATAAGGGTGTTCCAAGTTTTGGGGAAATTGTGTGTCTTCTGCCTGGAGATAATTGGGTTATTCCTTAACTTATCTCAGAAACTCCCGGGCAGAGGAAGGGAGGGTTTTACTTTAAATATAGAAAATTTTCTCCATACTTACCGTAATTTTCTTTTCCTGGCTATAATTCATGGCAGCATCACTAATGGGTTAGCTCCGCCCCTAACATGAACAGGACAGGAAACAATCAATCAATTAATCAACCAGACTATAGGTATAAAAGGTCCCTCCTCCTTCCACCCCACAGTCTAGTATAAAGCTTAAAAAAAAATTATTGGGAGGGTTGCTGATGCTGCCATGAATTATAGCCAGGAAAAGAAAATTACGGTAAGTATGGAGAAAATTTTCTATATTCCTGGCCATTCATGGCAGCATCACTAATGGGTAATACCCAAGCTCCGTAATCAAGGGAGGGTAAATAAAAAACGAGACTGCAATATCATGCTGCAAAGGAGAATTTATTCACGATAGATTCACTGAGGACAAAACCCCTCTACCGAAGGATGATGAGGAAGGGACCACATCCAGTTTGTAATGTTTGATGAAAGTTACCGGTGACGACCAGGTGGCTGCCCTGCATATGTCATCAGAAGGAACCTCTGCCCAATTAGCCCAGGAGGTGGCCAATGCTCTCGTAGAGTGCGTCTTTATCTTTTCCGGAGGAGATATTTTCTTTAGTTTATATGCCATAATGATGGTATTAAAAACCCAACGCCTTAAAGTAGCTGTTGATGCCGCCTCCCCTTGTCTGTATCCTGACGGGATAATAAACAATCGCTCCGATCTTCTAAACTTGTTAGAGACCTCAATATATTTCATGACACACTCCCTCACATCCAACTGATGGAGCTTAGCTTCTTCCGCAGAAGAGGGGTTCTGGTAAAAGGAAGGTAGAACCACTTGTTGAGCCAAATGAAAACTAGAAACCACCTTTGGTAGGAATTCCATATTAGGTCTTAGGATAATTCTATCATGAAAGACCTGAACGTGGTCAGAATCACTGGAGAAGGCTTGAATCTCCGACATTCTTTTTGCTGTCGTGATTGCCACCAAGAACAAAGTCTTGTACGTCAGATTAATAATACCCAACTCATCCAACGGAGCAAAGGGGGTTTCTGACAACACATCCAGTACCAAAGGAAGATCCCAAGGAGGAGCATAGTTTCTAGAAGGAGGTCTTATGCGGATAGCTGCCTTAAAGAACCTCGCAATGATGGGGTCTAATGCCCAGGAGGTGTTACACAGGGCTGATAGGGCTGATGACTGCACCTTCAGAGTGCTTAAGCTTAAGCCCTTTCCTAGACCTTCGTTGAGGAACTCCAAAACATCCAAATTCGAAGGCTGTAGGAAATTCTTGGACTTATTATTCGCCCATTCACGAAACACATCCCATATCCTGTGGTAACATGCAGATGTAGAACTTTTTCTGGATTTCAGCAAAGTATTCACCACCGGCTCTGGTACTCCTTGCTCTAAAAGTCTCTGCTTTTCAAGAGCCATGCCGCCAAGTTCCATTGGTTCGGATTGGGATGCACCGCTGGACCTTGTATCAACAGGTCCATTCTTAGAGGAAGAGGCCATGGAGGACCCACGCACATCTTGTTCAAGAGGGGGAACCATGGTCTTCTCGGCCAACTCGGAAGTATAGCAATCACTGTCTTCTTTTCCTTCCGAATTTTCCTCAACAACCTGTGAATCATAGGCAGGGGAGGGAATGCATACCCCAGATCGAAGTCCCAATGATGGGAAAAGGCATCTTGTCCTGCTGACTGATATTCTGCCTTCAGAGAAAAAAACTTCGGGACTTGAGCATTCCGATACGAAGCCATCAAATCGACCTGGGGTGTGCCCCACCTTGATGCTATCTGTTGAAAAACCTCTGGGTTTAATTGCCATTCTCCCGAAATAATTTTTGTTCTGCTCAAATAGTCTGCCAGAACATTTTCTTTCCCAGGTAGATATACTGCTTTCAGGCCCTGCAATTTTTCTTGAGCAAATTCCATCAATGGAGCTATTTCTCGTAACAGCGCCTTGCTTTTGGTTCCGCCTTGTCTGTTTACATATGAGGCCACTGCTCTGTTGTCCGTCTGGACCTTCACCCAAGACTTCGATATTACGTGTTGAAACCCTTGCAGGGCATATAAAATAGCTCTCAGTTCCCTTAGGTTTGAGTGCAGCTCGCTCTCTCTCTGAGTCCAGGATCCTTGAATCCAATCCCTTTCTAAGTGTGCACCCCAACCACATATACTTGCGTCTGTCGTTACCGTGATCCAAGTTGGATCCTCCAGGGGAAACCCCACAGAAAGGTTTTTGGTATTCTCCCACCAAGTCAGGTCGTCTAATGTTCTTCGAGAAATAGGAATGTTTCGATCCCAGTTTTCCTCTTGCGTCATGAATTCTTGCAGAAACTGCGACTGGATCGGGCGCATCTTCCACTGTGCCCATTTCACCAGGCCTATAGTTGATGTAAGGGAACCTATAAGGCTCATAAATTCCTGTGCCGTAATGCAACTCTTGTAGTGAAGATTTCTTATCTTTGTCTGAATCCTCTCCATTCTTTCCACTGATAGATTCACTTGCCCGATTACTGTATCTATGGTAGCCCCCAGGAATATAATCTTCTGAGAGGGAACCATCATACTCTTCTCCAAGTTTAGTTTCCACCCATGTTTTATGAGTATATTCACGACCCACTTGGTGTGGAGTGCTACCGTCTGGCTGGATGGTCCTATAATCAGGAAATCGTCCAAGTAATGGTATATCTCTATCCCTTTCTTCCTGATTACTGCGACTAATGCGATAAGCACCTTTGAGAATGTTCTCGGAGCCAGGCTTAATCCGAATGGGAGACCCCGGAACTGGTAGTGACTTCCAAAAACACAAAACCTGAGGAACTTCCGATGCCCCAAGTTGATTGGGATCTGGTGGTACGCATCTTTTAGGTCGATTGATGTCATCCAATCCCCCGCACTGATGTTTGGAATTATCGTTGCAATAGATTCCATCTTGAATGATTTTCTTTTTAGTGTTAAATTCAACTTCTTTAAGTCCAGGATAAGCCTCCACTTCTTTTGAGGTTTTGGGGCTAGAAAAACAGTAGAATAGTGACCCTTCTTCTTTTCTCTTTTTGGGACGCATTCTATTACTTGATCTTTCAGGAGTTTTGAGATGCAATCTTTCATGGCTTTCTCCTTTTCTCCTTTTGCTACCTGAGACTGGGTAAAGACATTTTTTGTTGGCATGGTCTCAAACTCTAACCTGTATCCTTTTTCCAATATTGAAAGGACCCAGGCGTCCGTCACACTTCTGACCCAGACAGGATAGAAAAGATGTAGTCTTCCCCCTGTAATCCCTGGCTGGGCCGGCACACGTTCAGAAATTTTTACCTTGTCTAGTTCCCCTTCCTCTGGAAGATTTTTGCTGGGTGTTTCTCCAGTTTGGTCTGGAATATTCTTTCCCTGGTTTATATGCTCTACTTTCTCGAAAGGCCCGGTCTTTATATCGCCTATCTTTCCATGTTGTAGAGCCGTATTTTCTGACTTGAGGAAGAAACGCTTTCTTCCCATCTGCAGCCTTATGTATCGCTTCATCCAACACCTTCCCAAACAGGAGATCCCCTTGAAAAGGAAGTGCGCACAGGGATGCTTTTGAAGCGTAGTCTGCCCCCCAAGAATGTAGCCATAAAGCTCTTCTTGCTGCTACAGAGAGGCCCATGCTCTTTGCCACCATTCTGGTAACATCAGCGATGCTTCTGAGCAAAATTCAGTTGCCAGCTTCATATCTCTCTGTAGCGGAGAGCTGATTTCTCGCAGCTATTCTCCACTTTAGATCCAAGGAAGGCTCAGGAACAAGTCATTAGTAAATCCACAGCAGAGTTTCCAGCAGGTAAAAAGGTACAGCGAAATCCCCACAGCACTCCCAATAACTGGACGACACACAGTTTCAGGAGTAGAACTGACAATCGTTTATTCCAAGGTTTCTTATAAAGCCTGCTCCCATGCAAGGGAGGGAACCACAGTAATTATGACAGTAACCAATGTAGTACTTGTTACCTCCCACACATCTCCTCCCCTCAGAGTGAGTCATAATCCCCTTAACTTGTACAGTACTTTACCCCAAACTTGGATGTACCCCTAAACCATCACATATCCTTAACCCCTTAAGGACCAAACTTCTGGAATAAAAGGGAATCATGACGTGTCAGACATGTCATGTGTCCTTAAGGGGTTAATATTAGGGTACCGCTAGGTAGCCCTGATCTGGGTGAATATAATATCCAAAATTCACCCAGATCGGACCAGTGGTTCGGCAGTTACAGGAAGGTGAAGTTTGACCGACCGCACATGAGTTGGTATCCGAAAAGGGTTCCATGAGAATGGGCCCTGCGGTCGGTCTCCGTTCAGCAGTTAAAACAGACATTTATAACTGCCATCCATACTTTAATTCACCTAGATAGTGATTCGCTCATTCGGTACTCTGTAACTACCGAATGGGGATTCGTTAAGTCTCTCCGTTCGGCAGTTACGGAGCTCTGGAGGTCTCAGCGGTGTTTGGTTGTCTGAGTGTCCGATTTGAGTTCCAGACACTCGACGACAAAACACCGCTGAGATTTTCATGCGTAAGATGGCCGCCGCCATGTGTACGCATGCCGAATGGCGGCCACCCAGACACACTGTTAATGAGCCGGTTAACTTGCGGTTTGGAGAGAATGTGAACCTTAATTGCTGGCACACTTCTCTCCGGGGTGGTCTCTCCGTTCGGTAGTTTCCATAAGTATATAATACGGATGGAAACTACCGAATAACATATAATTCACATACTAAATAGGCGAATAGCAATTTCAACATAGGAAAAAATATAACAATTACAGTCACACAGGCATTTTGCAGGACAGGCTTACTGCGTTCCGCTACACTCTCATTCCTTCCAGTAGATGCTCTCTGCGAACTCCTTTAGAGATATCTTCTTTTAAGTTGTCTAGCCATACCTTAAAAGCTCTTGTTAACGTTGTTAATGCTACTGCTGGATGTAGTGCTGATCCTAAAGCCAGGTACGACTTTATCAGGCTGGCATCTAGCCTTTTTTCCATAGGTTCTTTCAAATAAGCCATGGAGTCAATAGGAAGGGCTGTCTTTTTTGCCATATGAATGACTGCTGCATCAATCTTGGGAACAGAATTCCAGGTTTTGCAGTCTTCCTTAGCGTAAGGATACAATCTAAACACCTTACTTTTCAGTGTTGCTTTTCTTTCTGGTTTTTGCCATTCTTGCGAAATTATCTCTTTTATGGTAGCGTGTACTGGGAAAGTAGGTCTATTGGCTCTCAAATCCTCAAAATATCTATCAGATTCCTTTATTTCAGCTTCTTCCTCTGGGAATCTCAGGGTCTCTCTGATTATGTTGATCAATTTGTCAACTGCTCTAGAATCCAGACTTTATCAGCATTATCAGCTTCACCCTCTTCGTCTGACATATCCTCCATCTCCATATTATCACTGGACTCCGAGGAGATTTCTTCTCTTCTGAGGCGTTTAGATGAGGATATCTTGCTTGTGGTTTTGAACCCTTCTGCGATCGCCTCTGCAATCCATTTTTTCAATTCTGTCTGTGGAGACTTTCTTCTCTCCCTTCCTTCAGCGGCTTCAGTCAGACAATCTATACATAAGTTACGTCCACTAGGTGCAATTTGATTGCAGTTCACACACCTATTCGTTTTCTCTTTATGTTTTCTAGGTGAATCCTCTTGTGGATTGCTCGGGCTGTAAAAACAAGAGCCATATTCAGTGGCGTACACACAACCCATGGGGCCCCGGTGCGAAAACTGATCCGTGGGCCCCCCCCGCGCGCGCTTACTCTGCGCGGGCTGGGGCCGCAACACATGGCGGCGGGCACCTGGTCGCAGGGCTGCGACCCCTGCGACCACGTTATGTACGCCAGTGCATGCATAAACACATACACTTAAAGGACCACTACAGACACCCAGATCACATCAGCTCAATGAAGTGGTCTGGGTGCCAGGTCTCTCTAGTTTTAACCCTGCAGCTGAAAACATAGCAGTTTCAGAGAAACTGCTATGTTTCACTGAGGGTTAATCCAGCCTCTAGAGGCTGTCTCATTGACAGCCGCTAGAGGATTTTCTGCGTTTCTCACTGTGAAAATCACAGTGAGAAGACGCTGAACGTCCATAGGAAAGCATTGAGTAATGCTTTCCTATTGGCGGTTTGAATGCGCGCGTGGCTCTTGCCACGCATGCGCATTCGGAGCTGAGAGGCGGATCGGGGCGGAGAGATCCCCAGCGCCAAGGGAGTCCAGCGCTGGAGAAAGGTAAGTGCTTAAGACACACACGCACACATTAACTGACAGACACACACTCAGTGACAAACATACATACACACTCACTAACAGACGCACACAGACACACACTCTAACACTAACACGCACACTCCAACACACACACTAACACACACACACTCTAATACTAACACACACACACTCTAACACTAAGACAAACACTCTAACACTTACACACACACACTCTAACACACGCTCACACACACACTAACACAAACACACACACACACTCACTAACATACACTCACACACACACACTCACTAACATACACTAACACACTCACTAACACACACTCACTCACACACTAACTAACATACACTAACACACTCACACACACACTAACATACACTCACACTAACACACACTCACACACACACACTAACGAACATACACTCACTAACATACACACACACTAACTAACATACACTAACACACTCACACTAACACACACACACACACTAACACACACACACACACTAACGAACATACACTAACACACTCACTAACATACACTCACTAACATACACTCACACACACACACACACACACTAACATACACTAACACACTCACACAAACACACACTCACACTAACACACACTCACTAACACACACTCACTAACACACACTCACTAACATACACTCTCACACACACACACACACGTTTTTTTTTTTTCTATTTAATCCCCCCAGCCTCCTTACCTGTGGGAGAGCTGAGGGGATTCCCTGGGGTCCAGTGGTGTCACCCGGCGGGCAGTCAGGCTGGCGGGCGGGCGCGCGAGGGAGCACTCTCCCCTGAGTGCTCCCTCTTCAGCTCCCTCGCGCGCCGCGTACTGATGCCGGAGCCGGAAGATGACGTCATCTTCCGGCTCCGGTTTCAGTGCGGTGCGCGAGGGAGCTGAAGAGGGAGCACTCAGGGGAGAGTGCTCCCTCGCGCGCCCGCCAGCCTGACTGCCCGCCGGGTGTAAGCAGGGCCAGCCTCGGGGGGCCCGGAGGTGGCCGGCTCCTGGGCCCCCCAGGAGAAGAGGCTGGCCCAGTGAGTACATACCTGGGTCGCAGGGCGGCCGGGCCCCCTGGTGGGCCGGGCCCGGTCGCAGCCGCGACCCCTGCGACCCCGGTATGTACGCCACTGGCCATATTTATAATCGTATATTTTTGGCCCATAGTGGCACTCTTTAACCCCTTCCCATACGGGATAACTTATATATATATATGAGGCTCACCTATGTTTTCTAGACACAGATCTTGAGGCAGAGTGAGAAGCCATCTATTTAACAAAAAAAAAATATTTTTTGTTATCCTAATATACTTGACAACTAAGTCACCAAAGAAAAAACTTATTTTTTCAAGAAAAATAATCTTTTACCTTGCTTCAGCAGAATTCAGTCTAGGGCAGCCTTAAACACACCAAAACAGTTCCCAAACATCAGCCAGGGCATTGGAAACATTCACAAACCGCTTATTTATGTTTTCCCGGTTTTTTTAATTTTGGCGCGATATCGCTTTAAGAGCCCCGGCAGATCGCGCATGCGCAATAGTGATTTTCCGACGCTAGCCTTCCGAACCCGGAAGTGGATGCAGATCTAGCTCCCCTGAGCGAGCTGCCATAGAAGCAACTTACTACTCCAGGGGAACACAAGCCACACCAGATATTGATCCCAGGCACCAGCCTGAGACAGGAGAATAAGTTAACAGACCAAACACTACACAGAAATCCCTGTATTTAGGGTAAGATTAATTCGGTCACTTACCCAGCTTCTCCTCTGTCACAATTCTGAGGGGGGTTATTGATGCTTAATGGGGAATTTTTAAGGATACACCGACCCCACATCATTTAATCATTATACAGCCCTTCCATTTAAAGAGGTACATATACTAAAATGTACCCTAACTCAGTTAGTCCTGCTCTTGCAGGCTGATTACTGAGTTCTTCAGATAAAGAGAGGCTGAACTTTATCTGGAAGGAACCCATGGTAAATATGGGGAGGTGGCCTCAAAAATAAAAATTTAAAGGTATAATTCCTGTTTGTCCTGCTAAGGACAGAAAAAAAGACTGTGGGGTGGAAGGAGGAGGGACCTTTTATACCTATAGTCTGGTTGATTAATTGATTGATTGTTTCCTGTCCTGTTCATGTTAGGGGCGGAGCTAACCCATTAGTGATGCTGCCATGAATGGCCAGGAAACTGTATTATGATTGGTTGTTCCTTTTGTTTATTGTGGGAGGTCCTCTTGCAGGAGGACTTCCATAAAAGCCAGTGTGGCGTCAATAAAGCTCATGCCTGTTGTACCCTTCATGAAGTCTAGGCTCATGCTTGGGGAATATTTTATTTGCTGGGGAGAATAGTCTTGGAAGCTGCATTCATCTACACTATTCCTCTACACCCTAACTGCAGTTATAATCACTTTATGCTCAGCTGTTGGGAAAGGAATAGAAGACCTCAGTAACATAACCACGGAAGGTCTTAACAACTGGTGGCAAGCGACTGGATTGAATGGGATGCCTAAAGACAACTGGTGAATGGCCCAGCAATACGAGAGACTAAAAAGGACTACACTAAAGGATCTGCTGGAAGCCCGAGGTCAAGCAACAAAAAGAAAGCTACCCTCATAGCAGAACTGATGGAGGGCGACCAAACCAGCAGTATGGCGAATGTCAGCCGAGAGGAAGCAGAGTTCCAGCAGAAAGTGATGTGGAGGTTAAATCTGTTTGGTCCAAACCCCACACCAGATATGGTGTTGCAAGTCCTGGCTCAGGTAGGCGCAAAACGCAGAGCCCAACAGGCAAGCCTAAACCAAGGAGACACCCCTTAGTTGTCTGGATCTATAAATGGAGGGGAGCGGAGAAAGATTAATTATGCTGCATTTAAAGCTTTTGCCGACGGAGAGATGGAGATTGACGCGTATTTACGGGATTTTGAGCGTCATTGCGCTTTGGATGGTCTGGAACCGGAACAATGGGCTGCAATCTTAAGCAGCAAACTCTCCTGCCGAGCAGCGGAGGCGTACCGAGCAGTCCCTGACTCAGACATACACGACTACGCCAAGGTAAAAGATATTCTGCTAGCCAGGTACGCTGTAACCCCAGAGACTTACAGGAGAAAGTTTTGGGCGCTGCAAAAGGGGAACGGAGATTCCTATACAGAATGGGCCTTTAGGATGTATCGGGCAGCCCAAATTTGGATACAAGGCTGTCCAGCCACTACACTAGAGGAGGTTCTGCAACTCCTCTTGCTGGAACAATTCTTTGACTATGCACCTGCAGACACCAGAGACTGGGTTCAAGATAGGAAGCCAACCACCGTTGAGGAAGCGGCCAAGTTGGCGGATGAACATCACAAGGGAAGAGAGGGAGAGGCTAGTGGAAGTCGTAGTCTGGTGAAGTCCAGCACTCCAACACCAGGGCCTGTGATCAACCCCAGACCGAACTCTTACACACCCGCTGCACAGCCTAACAACAACCGGAGACCACCCCTGGTATGTCACCAATGTAACCAGCCAGTGCACTACATAATACATTGCCCGCAGCGGAGCAGAGGCAACTGGGACCGGCCCTCAGCCCAACCAGGCTCTCCCTGCTTTGCCTTCCTCTGCCCCAAGGCTCTCCCTTCATCGCCTTCCTCTGCCCCAAAGCTCTCCCTGCTTTGCCTTCCTCTGCCCCAAAGCTCTCCCTGCTTTGCCTTCCTCTGCCCCAAAGCTCTCCCTGCTTTGCCTTCCTCTGCCCCAAAGCTCTCCCTGCTTCGCCTTCCTCTGCCCCAAAGCTCTCCCTGCTTCGCCTTCCTCTGCCCCAAAGCTCTCCCTGCTTCGCCTTCCTCTGCCCCAAAGCTCTCCCTGCTTCGCCTTCCTCTGCCCCAAAGCTCTCCCTGCTTTGCCTTCCTCTGCCCCAAAGCTCTCCCTGCTTCGCCTTCCTCTGCCCCAAAGCTCTCCCTGCTTCGCCTTCCTCTGCCCCAAAGCTCTCCCTGCTTCGCCTTCCTCTGCCCCAAAGCTCTCCCTGCTTCGCCTTCCTCTGCCCCAAAGCTCTCCCTGCTTCGCCTTCCTCTGCCCCAAGGCTCTCCCTGCGTCGCCTTCCTCTGCCCCAAGGCTCTCCCTGCGTCGCCTTCCTCTGCCCCAAGGCTCTCCCTGCGTCGCCTTCCTCTGCCCCAAGGCTCTCCCTGCGTCGCCTTCCTCTGCCCCAAGGCTCTCCCTGCGTCGCCTTCCTCTGCCCCAAGGCTCTCCCTGCGTCGCCTTCCTCTGCCCCAAGGCTCTCCCTGCGTCGCCTTCCTCTGCACCAAGGCTCTCCCTGCGTCGCCTTCCTCTGCACCAAGGCTCTCCCTGCGTCGCCTTCCTCTGCACCAAGGCTCTCCCTGCGTCGCCTTCCTCTGCCCCAAGGCTCTCCCTGCGTCGCCTTCCTCTGCCCCAAGGTTCTCCCTGCGTCGCCTTCCTCTGCCCCAAGGCTCTCCCTGCGTCGCCTTCCTCTGCCCCAAGGCTCTCCCTGCGTCGCCTTCCTCTGCCCCAAGGCTCTCCCTGCGTCGCCTTCCTCTGCCCCAAGGCTCTCCCTGCGTCGCCTTCCTCTGCCCCAAGGCTCTCCCTGCGTCGCCTTCCTCTGCCCCAAGGCTCTCCCTTCGTCGCCTTCCTCTGCCCCAAGGCTCTCCCTTCGTCGCCTTCCTCTGCCCCAAGGCTCTCTCTGCTTCTGCTTCCTCTGCCCCATGGCTCTCCCTGCGTCGCCTTCCTCTGCCCCAAGGCTCTCCCTGCGTCGCCTTCCTCTGCCCCAAGGCTCTCCCTTCGTCGCCTTCCTCTGCCCCAAGGCTCTCCCTTCGTCGCCTTCCTCTGCCCCAAGGCTCTCCCTTCGTCGCCTTCCTCTGCCCCAAGGCTCTCCCTGCGTCGCCTTCCTCTGCCCCAAGGCTCTCCCTTCGTTGCCTTCCTCTGCCCCAAGGCTCTCTCTGCTTCTGCTTCCTCTGCCCCATGGCTCTCCCTGCGTCGCCTTCCTCTGCCCCAAGGCTCTCCCTGCGTCGCCTTCCTCTGCCCCAAGGCTCTCCCTTCGTCGCCTTCCTCTGCCCCAAGGCTCTCCCTTCATCGCCTTCCTCTGCCCCAAGGCTCTCCCTTCGTCGCCTTCCTCTGCCCCAAGGCTCTCTCTGCTTCTCCTTCCTCTGCCCCAAGGTAAACAGGGCCCACCTCCAAGTATATATAAGCAAAATCCAAAGACAGTCTTGAGGAAAATTCACCTGCAGTACTACAATTACTACATTAGGTCCCCCCCCCCCCCCCCCCAATTTGTATGTAGGGCCCCCACCCGCCACTCAGGGGGGGCAATAGGGGATTTTTTTTTTTTTTAATAGGCATGCCCCTACTCGCGGTATAGCAAGTAGGGGCATAATTTACGAAGTAATCTTTACTTAGTATTAGTAAATTTGGCTGAAAGACCAATTTAGGTCTTTCAGCCTTTTAGTAGATAGCTCCCTAATACCGTGGGAATTAGGGAGTTATCTACTTATTCATTCCTGTCATTACACTGACTGGCCAAGTAACTTACATTTTATAAGAATGTGTGTTACTTGATTGCTGTAAGTGTTGCAAATGCTTACAGCTGAATCCTAGCTATGTTTGTGTACTTTTTATTTAAAATTTTATACAATGTAACATTCTTCTTCTTTCACTGGGTAAGTATATTAGTACTTAGGCAATACTGTGCTTCGGCACTTTGACACCTCGGAACTTCAGCAACTTCGGAACGTCGGCACTTCTAAAATTCGGTAAATTCAGCTATTCGGACATTCGGAAGCACCCGAATGTCTGAATTACCCGAAATTCTGCCGAATTTTAATTCGGACCGAAACTAATTGCACATGTCTACCAATTAGCACTTCCTCATAGAGATGCATTGAATCCTCTTTATGAAGAAAATTTAGCGTCCCCATGCAGATGCATCTAAGGAGTGACCACTTGGAGGTGTCCCTAGGGGTAATACCTCTAAAACAAACAGTGTTTACATGAAAAAACCTGAAGCGAGCTATTATACTCACCAGAACAACTACATTAAGCTGTATACCCTGCATTAAGCTATATACCCTACATTAAGCTGTATACCGTACATTAAGCTGTATACCGTACATTAAGCTGTATACCATGCATTAAGCTGTATACTATACATTAAGCTGTATACCGTGCATTAAGCTGTATACCGTGCATTAAGCTGTATACCGTACATTAAGCTGTATACTGTACATTAAGCTGTATACTGTACATTAAGCTGTATACCATGCATTAAGCTGTATACCCTGCATTAAGCTGTATACCGTACATTAAGCTGTATACCGTACATTAAGCTGTATACCATGCATTAAGCTGTATACCGTACATTAAGCTGTATACCATGCATTAAGCTGTATACCGTACATTAAGCTGTATACCGTACATTAAGCTGTATACCATGCATTAAGCTGTATACCGTACATTAAGCTGTATACCGTACATTAAGCTGTATACCATGCATTAAGCTGTATACCATGCATTAAGCTGTATACCGTACATTAAGCTGTATACCGTACATTAAGCTGTATACTGTACATTAAGCTGTAGTTTTTCTGGTGACTATAGTGTCCCTGACTCCCTATAAACAATCTTCTGCAGCAATATAAACTGAAAATAATATCCCACTTAGCAATGTTAATCTTGCTTGGGATTGCTTCAAAGAAAATAACATTCATTAGTAATAAATAAACAAGGTAATTCCTTCATTAGGAATATATAATACAGTCCATTAGACTTCAATTAATGAATAGGCAATTGCTGTTTTAAGATAAATGAACAGTCCTTTAGAATTCATTAAGATGTTGAGAATAACGTAGATCCTGATTTTAGAAATATATCAGTCTTTTAGACTCCAATAATAATATATGAAAATAATTGGGAAAGAGTAATTAGCTGTAATGGTTACTTCCAATAGAGCTATTTAGGGGCAACTTAATCCCAGAGGGCAGACATATGTGTATTCTCTTTTTATCCTTCCAAATAACTTTAAGGCATGATCCAATTATTAATCCTAGTAACTGGAGAACTAATCTTTGTTCGTGTGGATGCTGTATAATAATGAGGATTGAGGATCCCTGCAGTATACTGAGGATTAGATGAAATCGTAGTCCAGTTTGCTCCGAGTCTGGGAGTGGAGAAGTCAGGATCAGGTAAGAGAGGTTCGGTACACAGGTGATAAAAAGGAGCTCTCTCAGCAATTAGCAACAAAGTAGCAAAATAGCAAATTGATTGAGCAATGTGAATGCGGCCGCGGCATCCTTTTGATAGAGAAGCTCGTGACGTCAGACACATGGGCGGCGTTGGATCGGCGAGAACTCAGAAGTCATACGGGTAAATGCCGATCTGAGAAAAAATATGGGGGAATCCTGACACAAGGTAAGACAGGATTGATCCTTTGAAGAATACAAAGAGGTTCTATAAACCAAGGGGCTACTTTCGTTGCGTGAAATTTCTGTTGAATGTGGAGAGCCACACCTGATCATCCACTTGGTATGTGGGAGCAGCCCTGCAATGTTTATTGGCATGGTATTTATGCCACACAGCTCTCTTCCTTAAGGCTACATATACCTATGACAAGTTACTTTCATGTCAGCCAAACGTTGATCTAAAAGGGACGTTCCGGTCTCGGAAACCTCTGCCAGTAGTATATAAGGATGACAGCCGTAGGTAACACAGAAGTAACTAAGACCAGAGGAGTCATAATTAAATTGTCTGGGCGGAGTATCAGCTGTAACATTCCGAGTACCAGGTCTATATGTAATCACGTAATTAAATTGTCTGGGCGGAGTATCAGCTGTAACATTCCGAGTACCAGGTCTATATGTAATCACGTAATTAAATTGTCTGGGCGGAGTATCAGCTGTAACATTCCGAGTACCAGGTCTATATGTAATCACGTAATTAAATTGTCTGGGCGGAGTATCAGCTGTAACATTCCGAGTACCAGGTCTATATGTAATCACGTAATTAAATTGTCTGGGCGGAGTATCTGCTGTAACATTCCGAGTACCAGGTCTATATGTAATCACGTAATTAAATTGTCTGGGCGGACTATCTGCTGTAACATTCCGAGTACCAGGTCTATATGTAATCACGTAATTAAATTGTCTGGGTGGAGTATCTGCTGTAACATTCCGAGTACCAGGTCTATATGTAATCACGTAATTCAATTGTCTGGGCGGATTATCTGCTGTAACATTCCGAGTACCAGGTCTATATGTAATCACGTAATTAAATTGTCTGGGCGGATTATCTGCTGTAACATTCCGAGTACCAGGTCTATATGTAATCACGTAATTAAATTGTCTGGGCGGATTATCTGCTGTAACATTCCGAGTACCAGGTCTATATGTAATCACGTAATTAAATTGTCTGGGTGGAGTATCTGCTGT
The DNA here is from genome assembly GCF_036172605.1 of Pelobates fuscus. Classification (NCBI taxonomy): domain Eukaryota; kingdom Metazoa; phylum Chordata; class Amphibia; order Anura; family Pelobatidae; genus Pelobates; species Pelobates fuscus. Next base: position 171,147,496 of record NC_086325.1, read on the forward strand.
AACATTCCGAGTACCAGGTCTATATGTAATCACGTAATTAAATTGTCTGGGCGGATTATCTGCTGTAACATTCCGAGTACCAGGTCTATATGTAATCACGTAATTAAATTGTCTGGGCGGAGTATCTGCTGTAACATTCCGAGTACCAGGTCTATATGTAATCACGTAATTATATTGTCTGGGCGGAGTATCCGCTGTAACAATCCGAGTTCTAGGTCTATATGTAATCACATCTGGAAAGGAAGAATGATTATCTGGCAGCCATTTTGACTCTCCAATAAATACCGGGATCTTGTGGTATCTTATAATTATCAAAGGATCTTTAGAGCCTTCTAGTTGTTGTCTCCATTCTTTAAGTGCTAAGATAACTGTAACGGATCCACTGGCACCCCGACTGGGTACCTCCGTTGAAAGATGCTCCTAGCGCTTCCAGAGGACTCCAAGCACTCCACCAGACACCATAAGCACCGCAGGCTGCAGCTATCTCCCTTCAGAACGAAGCAGGAACAAGCTCTTACAAGAGCTCAGTGATTATAGCAAGGGAATATGCCTAGCATAGCAATCCCTTGTAGCAGATTCCCCCAATAAGAGACAGGACTCAAGTTGAGGGTAAAAATAGAACTCTCTGGCTGCTAGCTTGCAGCGCTTTTTATTAGGTGCTCCCATGAAGGGGAGGGACACACACAGTAACGTACATTAACCAATCACACAATAGTTACATCCCACACATAGCCCTCCCCTCTACCTGTAAACTAATTATCTGTACACACAGGAAAATACATTTATCATAGGTAGGGAAAATACAGTTTTTAAACAACATTCATAACTCCCAAAATATACATCACATTCGCATAAAAATACATATTCACAATCAATCCATTCAGGGGAACAACATACTCAAAAATCATACGAATTGGACCAGGGGTTCAAAAGTTAGTACAAATGTGCATTTGACCTTCTGGAAGCATGTTTTTTTCCAGCTCAAACTAGTTCCCCAGAATCCTCTATCCTGGAGACAATGGAGAAGCTGATTTAATTATATCCAGGGACAAACACAGCCTCCATTAAGCACATGTTACCAGCAACCACCAAAATACATAAAAATACATAACTCCTGTTATACTAAACAGAACCCCCACATTCAACCCATCCCCAGATGGCTTGGATCTGAGCGCTCAACATATCCAAACAGCGCTCAGATGCCACAAACACAGTTCAAACGTGCAATCAATCTCCAACAGCATACAGTGAATCCCCCCAAGAACGAGACCACTGCTTGACCCTCAACACGGACCCTTGTCTCGTTCTTTGGGGGATTCACTGTATGCTGTTGGAGATTGATTGCTAGGAGTGTAAGCTGATGTCTGCTTTTCCTGTTCGTCTGCTAGCAGCTATTCGTGAGGTTCCAGTTTGGAGTGCTATTTTGTATCCAGTTCGGGACATTTGGTGTTCTGCAGTAGCTGTGCCTGTCTCTCAGAAAGGGGCATATCGCCTAAACGGATTTTAACCCCTTGTCTGATGAAACGGTCCGTTACAATAACTGCTAGTAATTCCCTATTACCTATTGTAACGGATCACCATGTACCCTGGCTGGGTACCTCCGCCGACAGATGCTCCTAGTGCTTCTCAAGGACCATCAGCACCGCACCGGACACGATAACCACCACGGACTCCATGAACCGCCGTCTCCTTCCGATCCTGGTCCAACCTCTGGATCCAGGACCATGTCGGAAGGACATCTCCTCCAGGAGAGTATAGCTGTATAGCTGAAGAGAGCTCTTACAAGAGCTAGCAGTGATATAGCAGTTATAGCTGTTCCCTTCAACATGAGTCGAGGCTGCGAGTTGAGGGTAAGAAGGTCTGGTTTATGGAGTAACTTGCATTTCTTTTATAGAGATTTTCAGGCCACGGGCACACCCCCTGGACCTGATGGGACACAAGGAACATTAACCAATGGGAACAATAATTATTACTGTAACACTCCCACATACAGTCAGCAAGCCCTCCCCTCTGCCTGTGATATAATTAAGATAGCTAATGGAATAACTTAATTATCCACAGGCAGAAACACTCCAACATACCCCCATCAATTATACATCCCTGGATAGCCCTGATCTGGGAGAACAACATCACCCAGATCAGAGCAGGGGTTCAAAAGTTTGATGGAAGTCTCTTTTGACCAAGCGCACGCATGATTTAATGCCCAAAACAGTTCCAGAGAATTTGGCTGTGCAGCCGGTCTATTTGTAATAGTTCAAATAGTTGAACGGGAACTGTTCGTGCTCCTCGTAAAAGTTAAAGGGTCGTTCGTATTGTCGAACGCCGTTTGACTCACGTCGAAGTTTCAGAGAAGGTAAAGTTCAGCGGTGTTCATGCCGTTGCGTGTCTGATTTGAGTTCCATGAACTCGACGACCAAACACCGCTGAACACGTTAGACTAAACAAGATGGCCGCCTCCACCTGTTCGACTATACGAACGGCGGCCACACAGCCGTTCGTCAATTAGCTGCGGTTAACCCCTTAAGGACCAAACTTCTGTAATAAAAGGGAATCATGACATGTCACACGTCATGTGTCCTTAAGGGGTAACCACAGCTTCTGGAGGGTAAACAAGCAGCACACTCCACTTGCGTGTGGTCCGGCCGTTCGAACCACATAGTGAAAAGGCACGAACAAGTCTTTTTTCACAGTCTTGGGACAAAGTTTTAGCACATGGGCCATAATTCTGAGGCAAGAGGCTGGCAATCAGGCCCCTCCAAAAGCCAGTGGTGAAGTGCAATTCATCACACCAATGTCATGATTACGCTCTGTTGTGACAGGTTTTTGAGAAAAAAAACAGCATGGGCGTATCATGGTTCTCTTTCTGTGACAGGATATCCCCTACTGTTTCAGAGGTTATTAGTGCCAGGATGTATTCGAATAGGAGTAGTTACGAACAGTGTTTTAAAATGCTGTAATAAGTGGGGGGGACTGATTAACAGCCAAACTGTATGCCAATGAAGTGTTATTGTGTTCTAATACAGGGATTCGAGCCCCCATTCTACCCTTAGGCAATAATGGAGTCCTTGGTGGGCACATGACCTATCACCAGGCAAACCAGTTGGGCTGTTAATAAACTCCCCCCATTCCCTTCCAATGCAATCCCCCTTCCCCCAGGAGTTACTCTGGTTCTGTTACATCCTAAGGGATTGACGGAGGGAGGTGTGTCCAGCAGAAGGAGGGGATAACCTGTTAAAAGCCCTGTGAATAGTACATTCTCTCTTTAAATTCACCCTCTCCACTCTCCTCTGTCTCTCTCTATTCTTTTTTTTTTTTTGTCAATCTGTATTTTATTGAGGCATATGAGATGGGATACAGAATAGAGAGAGGGAAATGTGCATTTAGAATACAGTATAGGGTTCAATAACAATGACATCTAACATTTCCTTAGTATTTGTACCTCTTTTTTATGTTTTATGGGTTAACGTTGCTTTTGTAAACAGGTCTGGGTAATATGCAGGTTAAGTCGCTTAACATTGGATAGTTGTAGTAGGTTAAGTGAGCATTAAGTTGTTAAACGAAAGCAGTCAAGCATATAACAGCTATTTTGAGTAATCCCAGTAGTACTAGAGCGATGCTTGGAGCCATGCTTTCCATGCAAATACAGTGTACATACAATCATGTTATTCACCGGGTAAGGCTAGGTAGCTATTCAATGCAAAGTAACCTGCTAATACACTATGTAGCTAGTAGACATACAATTTCATCGTGATCGTAGTTATACCAATTAGACATGGCTATCGCTTATGGGCTTTCTCCAAGTTAATGCCAGCTGCGTTTATCATAGTACACGCATGAATAAGAGCAAGAAAAAACAGACATAGATTTACTGCGTAGTTAAATGTCAGGCTTATTGTCTGGTCACATTTAGATGACTTATGCAGAGATCACAGCATATAAGGTAATTGCAGAGGTGAGTTGTAATGTGCATTGTTTCCTAATTATAACGAGTTTGGGTACATTAACGCTAGGACATATTTATGATAAATGCCGTATATATGCAATAGAGAGTGCTGGATAAAACAAGAAAACGTCCGCTTGCATTAAACACTAGAAAACATTAATATCAAAAAAGAAAAGATAGGCATTATAAGCTTGCTTAGTGTAAACTCCAGGTTAGTAGGAGCTTTACCAGTCAGAGACCTGAGCACAGTCAGCCGATTCCCACGTCTGGGAAACTGAAGCCCTGGGAATAGGGGTTCAGGGAGGCAGCGTTTATCCCAAAGTTGTAGTGCTCGGTAGGTGATCACTTTCGTGGTAGGGTGCTTTCGTTGGTCTCCCTTGCCGGTCGAGTGACGTTGTATTCCTGCCGGGTCTATTGCTGGTCGCGGCTTGTCGGTGCTCAGGGCGTGGGTGTTCCGTCCTGGGCACTCTCTTGGCTCTGTGGGTCAGGGTCAGGCTGCCCCTGTTGGTAATAGGTCTCCCGGAGTGTTTTTTCAAGATGGCGCTCCTGCGGCGCCGGCCTTTCGGACGCCTGGAACCTGTGAGAGTGTTGGTTTTCCGCCGTGCGGTCACCCGGACTGGGCTTGGTAGCTTGCCCTTTGTCTGGGTCGTCTGGTGGGGTGGTCGCATGTAGGCTTCCAGTTTCTCCCAAAAGGAGTTGAAAATTGCAGCCAGTCGGAGCTTCATGTCCGCTGCGATGTGGTAAGCTTCCCCAGTCACCGCCATCTTGAAGGCATCGTGTGTCGAGTTGTCCCTCTTTGTTACAGGCTCAGTTTCAGTTTTGCAGTGAGGCTGTGCTGGGCTGCCCCTGTTGCCCAGGGGGGACCGGGATATCCCCCGCCGGTCCATGGGGGGGGGAGGGTTGGATGCAAGTGTGACAAAGGGGCTGTGTGTGTCGTTGCTGTTGGGGTGAGCGGCCGCCTCACCTCGGTGCGGTCTCGAGTAGGCCCCAGCGGCTTTTGAGGGTTCCCGAGGGGTGTTCGTCGCTTGTTTGGGGTCTTTGGATACCCCCGAGTTTCTCCTGCCTGCATTGCGCCTTTTTGCCGGTATTTACTCCGATTTTCGGGGTATTTGTCCCCAAATAAGTCGCTTTTAGTCAGGAGCCCTTTCATTGTGCGGCTTTCCTGCTCGGCAGTTAGGCTCTGCCCCCGTCTCTCTCTATTCCATCTCCCACACCCTTTCTCTCTCTCTCTATTCCCTCTCCCCACTATACTCACTGTGGCGAAACCAGCTTCGCCACTGTGAACTGGAGAGGCCTGGCTGCTAGCCTCCTGCCCTGCGACTACGGCCCATGGACATATTGCTCTATAAACACTATATTTGGGCATGTAATAATTTATATTGCTGCTACTGGCCCTTTAAAATCAGCGATGGACATATTGGGACTTTTGGGACTAATGTCCCTTTAAGACTTTGTAACCTATCACAGTAATACTGTCTTAAATATTATGTAGGTATTTATGTGTTCAGTTAAACTGGGGATATGTAGAAATGGGTGTTTTATGTGTTAAATGTATCAGTATGTAAGTTTATGTCTTTTACTGTCTTTTTGCAACCATGTGGTTAATGGAGTCTGACTCTAGTCCTAGATAATTGGATTACTTCTCCAATTAACTCCAGGGCAGAAGGGAGGAAGCCGGGATGCATTGTGGGGGATGTTTTACTTCTGTTTGGGCCAGATTGTGCCATGCTGCAAGCCAGGGCCCAAAAGATACTTTTAGTAACTTTTAAACCCCTGGTCGGATTCATGCCATTTTTTAATATGTTGTTCCCCTGAATGGATTGATTGTGGATATGTATTTTTATGTGAATGTGATGTATGGTTTTAAAGTTATGAAAGTTGTGTAAAAGTATATTTTACTCTGTATGCATAATGGGATTATGTGTCACACTAAGGGGAGGGGATGTGTGGGAGGTAACATCTATGTCATTGGTTCTTTTATGCCTCCCCCTGGGTGTGGCCTGTATGTGTGAGTTGGAAATAAAAGCCAGACTGGGTGTCCCAGTCTAGAGTTCTTGCTTAACCCTCAAAGCGATGTGTCGTCTCGGTCTTTGGGGGAATGGGATTGTATGCTGACTGCCAAGAGTGTAAGCCGATGTCTGCTTTTCTTGTTCAGCTGTTCCAGTGTTCGTGTGGTTCCAGTCGGGAGAATGGTGTTTGCAGTAGCTGCCTGTGCATCTGGAAAGGGGATTATCGCCTAAACTGGGTTTTATCCTCTTGTAAGTGAAACGGTCCGTTACACTCACCCTCTCTATTCCCTCTCCCCACTATTCACACTCTCCTTATTCCCTCTCACCTCTATACACACCCTCTCTCTATTTCCTCTCCCCACTATACACATACCCTCTCTCTCTCTATTCCCTCTCCCCACTATACACATACCCTCTCTCTCTATATTCCCTCTCCCCACTATACACACCCTCTCTCTCTCCCTCTATACACACCCTCTCTCTCCCTCTACTTCCTCTCCCCACTATACACACCCTCTCTCTCTCCCTTTATTTCCTCTCCCCACTATACACACCCTCTCTCTCTTCCCTCTCCCCACTATCCACACCCCCTCTCTCTCTCTTCCCTCTCCCCACTATACACACCCTCTCTCTCTTCCCTCTCCCCACTATACACACCCTCTCTCTCTATTTACTCTCCCCACTATACACACCCTCTCTCTTCCCTCTCCCCACTATACACACCCTTTCTCTCTCTTCCCTCTCCCCACTATACACACCCTCTCTCTCTCCCTCTATACACACCCTCTCTCTCCCTCTACTTCCTCTCCCCACTATACACACCCTCTCTCTCTATTCCCTCTCCCCACTATACACACCCTCTCTCTCTCCCTCTATTTCCTCTCCCCACTATACACACCCTCTCTCTCTTCCCTCTCCCCACTATCCACACCCCCTCTCTCTCTCTTCCCTCTCCCCACTATACACACCCTCTCTCTCTCTTCCCTCTCCCCACTATACACACCCTCTCTCTCTCTTCCCTCTCCCCACTATACACACCCTCTCTCTCTTCCCTCTCCCCACTATACACACCCTCTCTCTTCCCTCTCCCCACTATACACACCCTCTCTCTATATATTTCCTCTCCCCACTATACACACCATCTCTCTATATTCCCTCTCCCCACTATCCACACCTCCTCTCTCTATATTCCCTCTCCCTGCTATACACACACCCCCTCTCTTTAGATTCACCTCCTCTCACTCTCTCTCTCTCTCTATTCCCTCTCTCTCTTACTCTCAGCTGATGATCAATGGAGTGGTAACTGTATCACGTGTCTATGCCTGTTTTACAATGTTAATTTAATCTACTTTCCATTCAATCAATGACTAGTTTTAGTAGCAACATATACTAGCCTATTTAAAATGTATATGTATTATTTGTTTGTTTGTTTGATTAGCCTCTTAATAAATATTATTGAATTGCCGAAAGCAAGGAGTGTGGACTCTGACTTTACACTCGTTGTTTAAGTTATTATATTAGGTTATTATTTTTAGTTATTAATGTTATTATTAATTCCAGGTTTACTCCAACTTGTGAGTTAACGGTTATTACAAACGCTCAAAAGCTTTAATGCTTTGGTAATTGACCAACATACCCAAAAATCACCCAGATCGGTTCAGGGGCTCGGGATTTCCATGGAAGTCAATTTGGTAACATAAAAACAAAGTTTAAATGGATTCCCGAACTGAGGAAGCGAATGGTTCCTGGGAAAGCAAAATAGGGGTTTATCACAGCGTCCTGTGGCCAAACGTGGTTCTTTACACCCTTACGAGTCAGATAATGTGGTAAATCCCTTATAGCGTTTAAAAGTAGAGTCTGAACACCACTGGATGTTGAAAATAGTGTAAAATGCGTGTAATTAATATAATTAAATCCAAAGCAATCTTTACTTACTATGTACTAACTTAGTATTTCTACCCCAGATAGTCAAAAACTGCTTGGGCTGTATCTTCCATAGGGAGAGAGGCTGGATGCCCCAGGGGAGCCACAATGAAAAACCAATGACAGGTGAATTTTAAAAGAAGACAGGAAATACAGACTGCTGGATTTTTAGATAACGTTTCATTTTAGATACCTGTCCTATTAGCTGAGGGGGATGAGCTTAACCCATAGGTGATGCCGACATGGATTAGCCAGGAAGGACCTTCTGCTTTCCCTGTCAATCTTGGCAGTATGAGAAGGGGGACGATGAGGAGATGCCTTGGAATGGTATTCCTATTGATTAAGGCATTCCATTGCATCACCACAAAAATGGGGAGGGGGGCGGGGAGGTGACAAGGTGATATGGGTTTTAATAATAGCAGTTATGAGACTAGCAGAAGGTTGTTGAGCGTTTACAGACGTCAGTGCGACCTAACAGAGTCTCAATGGCTTGTGTGAATTGATCCATACAGTAATAAGTTCCTCAACCTTTGACTCACATGTCGACATCTCCTGACTTAAACCTGCAGGGTTCAAGGCCCCGTCGTAATGTCAGGATATACAATTACCCAACACGCAGTGTCTAAGTAAAACTATATATAATGTAAACTCTAATATACATATTAACGAGCCTTAAAGTGACCGGACTTAACGCAAATATAGAATGGTCTAAAACCAGGCAAGGTCATGGATACAGAATGAGACAGGAACGTGTAGACATGTCAATAGATCAAGGATACCAGTAATACGAATAGTCAATAACAACCTGAAGCTGGTTTAGAAAGAGACAAAGGGGCTGGTGTAGAAAGAGAAAGGGGTTGGAGGGAGAAAGAGACACAATAGGAATAAATGGGGGATAACATATACTAAAGGGGAGGATAAGAAGCACAGGTGATTGACACCGTGGCCTGTTTTTCCAGAAATCCTTTGACCGGCCCTGTGTAATGTGTGCTGTGTCTGTCTCTACAGGGTGTTTTGTTGTCTCTCATACTTTCACTTTCGATCCTGCTGAACGAGTTGTTTCCACCCGCTGCTCTCTCTTTGCTCTCTGGATGTTGGTGAGTGTGGGTACATTGTGGGCTCTGTTTTCTCTGTAGGATCTGGACCTGTTACATTGTGTATAGACTGGGGCTTGTGTGAATATATAGCCCAGTACTTGGAATGAGTGAAATGTCAGATTCATTGAGCTGGCCATGCACTGTGAAGGTAGGTAGCCGGATGTTGGTGGGTGCACAGTGAAGGTAGATTGCAGGATGTTGTGGCTCCCCTGGGGCATCCAGCCTCTCTCTCCCTAGGGAAGATACAGCCCAAGCAGTTTTTGACTATCTGGGGTAGAAATACTAAGTTAGTACATAGTAAGTAAAGATTGCTTTGGATTTAATTATATTAATTACACGCATTTTACACTATTTTCAATATCCAGTGGTGTTCAGACCCTACTGAAGGTAGATTGCATGATGTTGGTGGGTGCACAGTGAAGGTAGGTAGCCAGATGTTGGTGGGTGCACAGTGAAGGTAGAGAGCAGGATGTTGGTGGGTGCACAGTGAAGGTAGATAGCCGGATGTTGGTGGGTGCACAGTGAAGGTAGAGAGCAGGATGTTGGTGGGTGCACAGTGAAGGTAGATAGCCGGATGTTGGTGGGTGCACAGTGAAGGTAGAGAGCAGGATGTTGGTGGGTGCACAGTGAAGGTAGATAGCCGGATGTTGGTGGGTGCACAGTGAAGGTAGGTAGCCGAATGTTGGTGAGTTCACAGTGAAGGTAGGTAGCCTGGATGTTGGTGGGTGCATAGTAAAGGTAGATAGCTGGATGTTGGTGGGTGCACAGTGAAGGTAGGTAGCCAGATGTTGGTGGGTGCACAGTGAAAGTAGATAGCTGGATGTTGGTGGGTGCACTGTGAAGGCAGATAGCCGGATGTTGGTGGGTGCACTGTGAAGGTAGATAGCTGGATGTTGGTGGGTGCACAGTGAAGGTAGATAGCCGGATGTTGGTGGGTGCACTGTGAAGGTAGATAGCTGGATGTTGGTGGGTGCACAGTGAAGGTAGATAGCCGGATGTTGGTGGGTGCACTGTGAAGGTAGATAGCTGGATGTTGGTGGCTGCAAATGGAAGGTAGGTAGCCTGGATGTTGGTGGTTGCACAGTGATGTAGGTAGCCAGATGTTGGTGAGTTCACAGTGAAGGTAGGTAGCCAGGTGTTGGTGGGGCACAGTGAAGGTAAGTGCTCTCTGTATTGGAAATGTTTTCCATTCTGTTCAGCCTTATGTAACCCCCTCCCATATCTCCTATCTCCAGGAGACATGAGTCCATCACACAATGTTTCCTCCCAAGCAGAATAGGATGGAGCCTGTGGAGGACGATGAGACAGTCAGTGCAGCTATGTTACCTATTGGGAGGTCACAGGAGGGAACCACAAACTGGGCTGCAGGGAACCGGTACCAGACAGAGATATCAGAACACACCAATGATTTCCACACCCTGCGATCCGACACAAATGAATTAATGTCCCAATCAGAACTGCAAATATCCTACTCAGCAACACTCCCATTCCAGAACTCCTCTCCGCCAGGTAAGTGCTTCCATGTAATACACACTCTCCCCATTTAATACACATCTCATTCCAGGTAACACACCCAGATAATATACCCACTGCCCTAGGTAACACACCTCCCCTCAGGTAATACACCCTCATCCCAGGTAATATACCCTCTCCCCAGTAAATGGATCCTCTCCCCCAGGTAATATGCCTTCTCTCCACATAGCACACCTCTCACCCCAGGTAATGCACCGCTCCCCCCATGTAAGACACCTCTCTCCAGGTAACACAACTCCCCCCAGGTAATACACTTTGCGCCTCCCAGGTAATACACTTTGCGCCTCCCAGGTAATACACCAGTCCCCAGGTAATACACCGCGCCTCCCAGGTAATACACCGTGCCTCGCAGGTAATACACCATGCCTCCCAGGTAATACACCAGTCCCCAGGTAATACAGTACATCTTCTGCTTTTTTTGTTTGTATTTTTTCTAGGATTTCCAGATATTCTCTGGTCACAGAATGTTCTTGCAGAATTCTCAAATCTAGCGGATTTCACTCATTCTGAGGCAGCTTCACTGTGCACCCTACTTGGGAACCCAGCGGTATGTTCTAGTCAACCGAATGTCTGGTTAATGGGGTGTCTGTCTGGTTACTCTTTCTCTGAATGTCTGTTTGGTTATTATGTCTGGTTAATGGGGTGCCTGGTATCTGTTTGGTTACTCTATCTGTGAATGGTCTGTGAATGTCTGGTTACTCGGTCTCTGCATGTCTGGTTAATGGGGTGTCTGGTTACTCTGTCTTTGAATGTCTGGTTAATAGGGTGCCTGGTGTCTGTCTGGTTACGATTGTGACGGGGCCGCTGCCTATTCGTGATTTGCTAGGAAATGTGAATTATGGGAAACCCTGAGGATGGGTGGTGGAAACAAGGGACAAAGGGATTAGAGTTCCGTTTCTGGCAGGGGACCCCTGGGAGTGGGAGGGAACACTGAGTGACGGGAACAGGGGATTTAAGGGACTGGGGTTCCGGTTCCGTTTTACGACCCTCGGGGAGGGGAGGAAGGATCCTGGGAGGGGACATTGAATCATGTGTGTTCCACCCCTTGCATGGGGAAAGTATAAAGCCGTCTGTGGCCATAAAGTGGTTGTTGTACACCTGGAACTGTGTGTGGTCCAGTTACTGGGGAAGATGGGTCTCCTAATTCATTTATAGCGGGGGTAACCAGTCAGGTTACCCAGGGCCCGCTACAACTGGTGGCAAGTGGCAGGATCCTACATCCCACCCAAACAGTCCACCCATGGACTATACGTCTCTAACAAGACCAACGTTACAAGATTTATGCAAAGCAAGAGGGATAACCCCTAGATCACCCAGCTCTTCATGCTGGAACAGTTATAATGGGCTCCCCAATGAAGTACAAGAATGGCTGAGAGACTGCCCAAGACCCTCACCGAGGCAGTGCAGCGGGCCGATGAATATGTCGATATCCTGTGGCCCCAGCACCCAGCTGCCCGTTACCCACTGACCCCCCCATGCCCCAGCCTATTACCCACCGTATCAAAGCACACCGGCAGCAGCCCCCCCCCCCTCCCCAGAGGAGGATGGCACAACCAGCCTACCCATGCTTCCGCTGCCGACAGCCTGGCCACTACAAGAAGGAATGCCCCCAGCTGAATAACACCCGCTGGCGTCGCTCCGTAGTTGGACAACCACCAAGGGCCGCAGCTCACTCTTACCAGGCGGTCCCCACTGCCCCCCCAGTGAGAATACCTACTCCGTCCTACACATGGCCAACCCCATCCAGGCTGCCAACGACAACAGGGCACACCATCGACATCCAGTCAAATCGAATGGACGTGAGGTCCAGAGGCTACGAGACACTGGGGCCACTCTGACTCTCATCTAAAGCCAGCTTATCCATGAAGCCGACCAGAATGGAGGAACAGTGGCTGTCCGAGTGGCCGGGGACCACGTTTACAACCTGCCCACAGCCTATGTCCACCCTGATTAGGGCGCCGGAGACCGGGAGGTAGAAGTGGGACTCATGGATCGGCTACCCGCCGAGGTGCTACTCGGCAATGACCTGGGACCCCTCATGTCAACTTTTTTTACCCACTCCACACCCTGCAGAGAGCTACCACGGGATGACCCGGCAGCAGGCTCGCATCACCTAGGGCGGCTCACACTTTGAGGCTCAGGTAGGCACACGTACCCCTTCCCACACCCCAAGGTCCCGTAGATGACCCCACAGATGAGCCCCCCCATGTCTGTCCCTCTCTCCCTGGGCGCCATTCCCGTCGCTACACTCAGGCCACCCGTACTAGTTACCTGGCTCCAAAGCCCCGGGATCCTACCCCTGCCCCGGTCCCCATAACCTGCAATACCCCAGTGGAATTCGAGAGGGAGGTAGCCTCCGAAACGACCCTACAGGGTTATAAAGACAAGGCAGCCATGGGGGAGGTAGGGAAGGAGGAAGAAAAGGAAACCAACTCCAGCTCCTATTACCACCAAGAAATTGGCGGTGCTTAAGAAATATCGGTACGAGCTGCTGAAGACAGCTTATGATATCCCCTTTGCAGGGCATTTGGGAAGGAGTCTTACGGCGTTTCGGCTTACCCAAAGTTTCTTCAGGCCAGGCATTTCCAAGGATCTGAAGCAGTACTGCCAAACCTGTGATGTCTGCCAGAGAGTGGAGAAGCAGGGCGACCGATACAAGGCCCTGCTCCATCCCCTACCCGTTATTGATGCAGAAGCAGAGTGGCTATCGATATCATAGGTCCCCTAGCTAAGCCTAGTCCCTCTGGGAAGAAGTGCATTCTGACCATCGTGGACTACGCGACTCGGAATCCAGAGGCAGTAGCCCTGAGCAATATTCAGACAGAGACCATGGCTGAAGCTCAGATGGGTTTTACCCGGGATATCCTCTCGGACCAGGGCACCCAATTTACTGCCGAAATGGCCCATCAACTGTGGAAGTTGGCATCAAACCGATTTTGAGTTCCCCTTACTACTTCCAAACCAATGGCCTGTGCAAGCGCTTCAATGGGACGTTGAAGCGAATGCTCCGTACCTTTGCAGTGACTCGCAAGGATTGGGAGAAATTCCTGCCCCATCTCCTTATCGGGATGTGCCCCAGGAATCTACTGGGTTTTCCCCGTTCAAACTGATCTTCGGGCGGAGAGTTATGGAGCTCCTAGACCTAGTCCGGGAACACTGAGAGGGAGCTGGGGATCAGGAAGGAACCCCCATCATCCTCTATGTGCTGGAGTTTAGAGCCCAACTAGGGGAACTCGCCCATCTGGTGTGGGAGAACCTCCAGGCGGCCCAGAAGCACCAGCGCACATGGTATGATCGGGGTGCCAGGAGCCGTAGCTTTCAAGTCGGGCAAAAGGTTTTGGTGCTGAAAGCTGTCCAGCATGATAGGCTGCAGGCTGCCTGGCAGGGCCAATACTGGGTAGTAGAACAGAAAGGGGACACTATCTATGTGATCAGCACGTGCTCAGGTACCGGAGTCCGACGCCTGTTACATGTAAACATCCTTAAGCCCTACCACGAGCAGACAGAGGATGTTGCCGCCATCTGTGCGCCAGCCTCGGAAGATTACGATAATCTTCCCCTGTCTGATCTCCTGGAGGATGGTGTCCGTTTAGGGGACCAACTAACTGAGAAAGCAGACAGGCACAGCAGATGCTGCCAGGGTATACCCTCCTGGCCACCCATAGAGTGGAAACCCCCAAGCAACAGCCTCTGCCGGGTACGGGAGGCTATGCGTGGAAGTATGCTGCAGGAAATCCAGGAGATGCTCAGCATAGGCGTCATCGAGCCGTCCATGACCCCTTTGACTGCTACCTTAGTTGTGGTCCCGAAAAAAGACGGGACTACTCAGTTCTGTGTGGACTACAGGAGGCTCAATGACAAGACGGTCTCAGACGTCCACCTACGTCACCCACTTTGGCCTGTACCACTTTAAGGTAATGCCATTCGGGATGAAGAATGCTCCGGCCACTTTCCAGAGGATGATGGACCGGCTGTTAGATCGCCTCCAGGACTATGCCTGTGCCTACCTGGACGACATCGCCACATACAGCGATACTTGGGAGAACATTTGGTATATGTGGGAGCTGTACTGGACAGGATTAGAGAGGCAGGATTGACCTTGAAGCCCAGTAAGTGCACCCTGTAGATGGCGGAGGTACAATACCTGGGACATCGGGTAGGGTGTGGGACACAGAAGCCCTAGCCAGTCAAGGTTGAAGCAGTAGCTAGCTGGCCCAGTCCCCTCACTAATACCCAGGTGCTGGCTTTCCTAGGGATGGATGGTTATTATAGGACATTTGTCCCCAACTACAGTGCCATAGCTAAGCCCCTCACGACCTGACCAAAAAGACCTTGCCCAGGCAAGTACTCTGGACCCCAGAGTGTGAGCATGTGTTCCAAGCTCTTAAGGATGGTCTTGGTAGATGCCCCATGTCCTGGCTGCTCCTAATCCCAGAAAACGTATTCTCGTCCACACAGATGCCTCCATGTTTGGGTTAGGGGCGGTGCTGAGCCAAGTTGGGGACGATGGCAGAGAACACGTGGCTTACCTCAGGAGGAAGCTGTAGCCCAGGGAGGTAAGCTACACCGCCATTGAGAAAGAATGCCTGGCGGTGGTGTAGGCTCAAGAAGCTGTAGCCTTACTTGTATGGACAGCAATTCACCCTGTTCACGGATCACAACCCGTTGTTATGGCTTAACCAGATCTCTGGGGACAATGCCAGGCTGCTATGGTGGAGCCTGGCCCTACAACCGTATGACTTAACTATTCACTACCAACCCCGTAAGCAGATCGGCAATGCTGATGGGTTATCCAGATAGCCGGCCCTAGATAAGTGATCCATGAGTACTTCCATGGACATCCCCAAGCCGATCCGTTGTGATCAGACTGTGTATGCCGGCATGTGATTAACCCCTTAAGGACCAAACTTCTGGAATAAAAGGGAATCATGACATGTCACACATGTCATGTGTCCTTAAGGGGTTAAGAGGGAGCTGTGTGGCAGGACCGCTGCCTATTCGTGAATTGCTAGGAAATGTTCCCTGTGTTTTCCCCTGTATTATGTTGTATTCATGTGTTTTACCTGCTCCCCCAAGAAACCTCATTTAGAATGTTGTCTTAGAACATTCACACCTCATAACGAGGTGTGAAAACCACTAACAGCAAGGGAAGCCTCGGCGTATGCCGACCCTGGGTAGCGGCCCATTCGTTAAACGAACGCCATCTAGTGGAGCATTAGTGGATTGCTTCCCACCCTGTTTGGTTCCCGAACGGGGACCTCCCCAGTGTCCCTTGGAGTGTTCACACCAATCAATTAGAACGTTGGCAACTTACAACATAAGTGTGAAACCGCAAGGGAAGTAATTAATGAGTACTTCCCTGGGTGGCCGCCATTCGTAAAGGCGGGCGGCGGCCAGGGGAAGCATTCGTGTTCCGAACAGAGACACTTCCCTTCCCTGGTTTCACCCAGGGACCCCACGAACAGAGGCGGTTACCATTCTGGGGGCCCCCTGAGATTGGTGGGGACAATGGTGGTTTGGCGGGCTTCCTGTGGATGGGATTCCCAGGTACAAAGGCTCATGGGATGGGAAACACTGAGGATAAGTAGCAGGAACAAGGGACAAAGGGATTGGAGTTCCGTTTCTGGCAGTGGACCCCTGGGAGTGCTAGGGCCCTGGGAAGGGAGACTGAGTGGTGGAAAAAGGGGACAAAGGGACTGGGGTTCCGGTTCCGTTATACGACCCCCGGTAGAGGGGGATCCTTGGAGGGGACATCATGTGTGTTCCACCCCTTGCATGTGTAAAGTATAAAGCCACCTGTGGCCAATAAAGTGGTTGTTGTACCCTTTGAACTGTGTGTCGTCCAGTTACTGGGGAAGATGGGTCTCTTAATTCATTTATAACGGGAGTAACCAGCCGAGTTACCCATGGCCCGCTACAACAATGTCTCTGAATGTCTGGTTATTGGGGTGCCGGGTTTCTCTCTGGTTACTCTGTCTCAGTGTCTGGTTAATGGGCTGCTTCAGGTCTGGTTAATGTAGTGTCTGTCTGGTTACTCTGTCTCTTAATGTCTGGTTAGTATGGGGTGTCTGTCTGGTTACTCTGTCTCTGAATGTCTGGTTAATGGGGTGTCTGTCTGGTTACTCTGTCTCTGAATGTCTGGCTACTCTGTCTCTGAATGTCTGGTTAATGGGGTGTCTGTCTGGTTACTCTGTCTCTGAATGTCTGGTTAATGGGGTGTCTGTCTGGTTACTCTGTCTTTGAATGACTGGTTAATGGGGTGCCTGGTATCTGTCTGGTTACTCTGTCCCTTAATGTCTGGTTAATGGGGTATCTGGTTACTCTGTCTTTGAATGACTGGTTAATGGGGTGCTGGGCTGGTTACTCTGTCTCTGAATGTTTGGTTAATGGGGTGCCTGGTGCCGAGCTGGTTATTCTGTCTCTGAATGTCTGATTAATGGGGTGTCTCTGAATGTCTGGTTAATAGGGTGCTGGACTGGTTACTCTGTCTCTGAATGAGGTGTTTCTATGGTTACTCTGTGTCTAAATATCTGGTTAATGGGTTGCCTGGTGACTGTCTGGTTACTCTGTCTCCTAATGACTGGTTAATGGGGTGTCTGTTTGCTTACTCTGTCTCTGAATGTCCAGTCATGTGGCTGGTTACTGGACCTGTGGTTATCATGGAACCATTCACATTGCTGGTTCCTGGACCTTTGGTTGTCATGGTGCCAGTCACATTGCGGGTTCCTGGACCTTTGGTTGTCATGGTGCCTGTCACATTGCTGGTTCCTGGACCTGTGGTTATCTTGGGGCCATTCACATGGCTGGTTACTGGACCTGTGGTTGTCATGGTGTCAGTCACATGGCTGGTTACTTGACCTGTGGTTATCGTGGTGCCAGTCACATGGCTGGTTCCTGGACCTGTGGTTGTCATGGTGCCAGTCACATGGCTGGTTATTGGACCTGTGGTTGTCGTGGTGCCAGTCACATGGCTGGTTACGGGACCTGTGGTTATGGTGGTGCCAGTCACGTGGCTGGTTACTGGACCTGTGGTTATGGTGATGCTAGTCACATGGCTAGTTACAAGACCTGTGGTTATCGTGCTGCCAGTCACATGGTTGTTTATGGGACCTGTGGTTATCGTGATACCAGTGATGAGGAAGATACAAAGCTGGGCAGTGGGATATTTTTTAGGGTTATTTTAAGTGATGACAAAAAGCTTTGAATTTAGCCCAACTTTGCTTAAAATGCTCACCCTGTGCCCACAATACTGCCAGTAACACTGTGTGCTCAGTGGGAGCCTTGCCAGTTTTATTTTCTGTTGCGGTTTGGCTCAGTCTGTGACTGTTTACAGTAACCGTGAAGAGGAACCAAGCGACTGTGAGCAACATTCATTGTTATTCTCCCACAATGACACAGTGTGCAACATTCATTGTTATTCTCTCACAATGACACAGTGTGGGACATTCATTGTTATTTTCTCACAATGACACAGTGTGGGACGTTCATTGTTATTCTCTCACAATGACACAGTGTGCGATGTTCATTGTTATTCTCCCACAATGACACACTCTACTCTACTACTACTCTGTCTCTGAATGTCTGGTTAATGGGGTGTCTGTCTGGTTACTCTGTCTCTGAATGTCTGGTTAATGGGGTGTCTGTCTGGTTACTCTGTCTCTGAATGTCTGGTTAATGGGGTGTCTGTCTGGTTACTCTGTCTTTGAATGACTGGTTAATGGGGTGCCTGGTATCTGTCTGGTTACTCTGTCCCTTAATGTCTGGTTAATGGGGTATCTGGTTACTCTGTCTTTGAATGACTGGTTAATGGGGTGCTGGGCTGGTTACTCTGTCTCTGAATGTTTGGTTAATGGGGTGCCTGGTGCCGAGCTGGTTATTCTGTCTCTGAATGTCTGATTAATGGGGTGTCTCTGAATGTCTGGTTAATAGGGTGCTGGACTGGTTACTCTGTCTCTGAATGAGGTGTTTCTATGGTTACTCTGTGTCTAAATATCTGGTTAATGGGTTGCCTGGTGACTGTCTGGTTACTCTGTCTCCTAATGACTGGTTAATGGGGTGTCTGTTTGCTTACTCTGTCTCTGAATGTCTGGTTAGTGGGGCCAGTCATGTGGCTGGTTACTGGACCTGTGGTTATCATGGAACCATTCACATTGCTGGTTCCTGGACCTTTGGTTGTCATGGTGCCAGTCACATTGCGGGTTCCTGGACCTTTGGTTGTCATGGTGCCTGTCACATTGCTGGTTGCTGGACCTGTGGTTATCTTGGGGCCATTCACATGGCTGGTTACTGGACCTGTGGTTGTCATGGTGTCAGTCACATGGCTGGTTACTTGACCTGTGGTTATCGTGGTGCCAGTCACATGGCTGGTTCCTGGACCTGTGGTTGTCATGGTGCCAGTCACATGGCTGGTTATTGGACCTGTGGTTGTCGTGGTGCCAGTCACATGGCTGGTTACGGGACCTGTGGTTATGGTGGTGCCAGTCACGTGGCTGGTTACTGGACCTGTGGTTATGGTGATGCTAGTCACATGGCTAGTTACAGGACCTGTGGTTATCATGCTGCCAGTCACATGGTTGTTTATGGGACCTGTGGTGGTTATCGTGATACCAGTGATGAGGAAGATACAAAGCTGGGCAGTGGGATATTTTTTAGGGTTATTTTAAGTGATGACAAAAAGCTTTGAATTTAGCCCAACTTTGCTTAAAATGCTCACCCTGTGCCCACAATACTGCCAGTAACACTGTGTGCTCAGTGGGAGCCTTGCCAGTTTTATTTTCTGTTGCGGTTTGGCTCAGTCTGTGACTGTTTACAGTAACCGTGAAGAGGAACCAAGCGACTGTGAGCAACATTCATTGTTATTCTCCCACAATGACACAGTGTGCAACATTCATTGTTATTCTCTCACAATGACACAGTGTGCGACGTTCGTTGTTATTCTCTCACAATGACACAGTGTGGGACATTCATTGTTATTCTCCCACAATGACACAGTGTGCGATGTTCATTGTTATTCTCCCACAATGACACAGTGTGCGACGTTCATTGTTATTCTCCCACAATGACACAGTGTGGGACATTCATTGTTATTCTCTCACAATGACACAGTGTGCGACGTTCATTGTTATTCTCCCACAATGACACAGTGTGCGACGTTCGTTGTTATTCTCTCACAATGACACAGTGTGCGACGTTCATTGTTATTCTCTCACAATGACACAGTGTGCGACGTTCGTTGTTATTCTCTCACAATGACACAGTGTGCGATGTTCGTTGTTATTCTCTCACAATGACACAGTGTGCGACGTTCAATGTTATTCTCTCACAATGACACAGTGTGCGATGTTCGTTGTTATTCTCTCACAATGACACAGTGTGCGATGTTCGTTGTTATTCTCTCACAATGACACAGTGTGCGACGTTCGTTGTTATTCTCTCACAATGACACAGTGTGCGACGTTCGTTGTTATTCTCCCACAATGACACAGTGTGCGACATTCATTGTTATTCTCCCACAATGACACAGTGTGCAACATTCATTGTTATTCTCCCACAATGACACAGTGTGCGACGTTCGTTGTTATTCTCCCACAATGACACAGTGTGCGATGTTCAATGTTATTCTCTCACAATGACACAGTGTGCGACGTTCATTGTTATTCTCTCACAATGACACAGTGTGCGACGTTCATTGTTATTCTCTCACAATGACACAGTGTGCGACGTTCATTGTTATTCTCTCACAATGACACAGTGTGCGACGTTCATTGTTATTCTCTCACAATGACACAGTGTGCGACGTTCATTGTTATTCTCTCACAATGACACAGTGTGCGACGTTCATTGTTATTCTCTCACAATGACACAGTGTGCGACGTTCATTGTTATTCTCTCACAATGACACAGTGTGCGACGTTCATTGTTATTCTCTCACAATGACACAGTGTGCGACGTTCATTGTTATTCTCTCACAATGACACAGTGTGCGACGTTCATTGTTATTCTCTCACAATGACACAGTGTGCGACGTTCATTGTTATTCTCTCACAATGACACAGTGTGCGACGTTCATTGTTATTCTCTCACAATGACACAGTGTGCGACGTTCATTGTTATTCTCTCACAATGACGCTGTGTGCGACGTTCATTGTTATTCTCTCACAATGACACAGTGTGCGACGTTCATTGTTATTCTCTCACAATGACACAGTGTGCGACGTTCATTGTTATTCTCTCACAATGACGCTGTGAGCGACGTTCATTGGTATTCTCTCACAATGACGCTGTGAGCGACGTTCATTGGTATTCTCTCACAATGACGCTGTGAGCAACGTTCTTTGTTATTCTCTCACAATGACACTGCGAGCGACGTTCTTTATTTTCCCACAATGACACAGTGTGCGACGTTCATTGTACCCTTTGCTGCCTTTAAAAGTTTTCACGAAACAGAAGGAGAAATAGATGGGTACCTTGCAGATTTCAAAAGACAATGCGCTTTACACCGGGTACCTACCAACGAATGGGTTACCATCTTGGCTGGGAAATTATCAGGGAGAGCTGCAGAGGCGTTCCGGGCTATCCCTAATGAGTAGATCCAGTTCTACACTGCTGTCAAGGAGGCTGTTACGGTTACCCTTAGGCTAGCTGAGAGCTGGACCGTTTAGTCGTCTGGACTCCTAGTTGCTGAAGAGGGGAGAGCCGATTTCCATAGTATTCCATACGAGTCCTGTAAGTGTAGAATCATCCCACTAGCTATAGCATAGCTAGGATACCTTTCTACCCACAAAACGAGTCAAAGCAGCGATTTGAGGGTCAAGTAAGAACTGAGGACTGGGCTGACCAGCCTGCTTTTTATTGTGGTTACATGCAAACAGGATACTCCCAGGGGGAGGCATAAAATCACCAATCACATATTGGGTACCTCCCACACATCTCCTCCCCTCAGATAAACAGTTAACCCAATTATACAGTACATATTTTTAACCAAGTTCTGGATGTACCCCAAAACCAGGGGGTACCCCTTTAAATCCTACACCGCTGTACAGATCTTGTTCAGGGGAGCAACATATCCGAAAACCAACCCGTTCGGATGAACGGTTCGGGAGTTAGGGGTTTTCAAAGTTTTGACCGACCGCACAGACTTTCTGGCCGAAAATAGTTCCACACGTTTAGGCCTTGCGGTCGGTCTCCGTTCGTACGGTAAAACTCCACGAACCCATTGCCATCCATAGTTATCCTGGGGGTCGCTGTACTCCCCATGCGAAGAGTAATCGTCCTACCGAACGGTGGGCCGTTCGGTAGGTCCAGCACGAAGTTATGCTATCCTGGAGGTCTCAGCGGTGTTCGCCTGTGTGCGTCTCCGTTTTTAGTTCCAGACGATTGCTGGCAAACACCGCTGTTCGTACGTAAGATGGCCGCGAACACGTGCAAAGTCCCGAAATGGCGGCCACCTATACGTTTACACAAAGGATTCGTGCTGAACCATACCAACGACTGCAAATAAGTCAGAAAGGCGAAAATAGCATTTAAAGGCACACCGTGCAATAAGGTTTTTGTAACAGTTTTTGTAACAGTGCTCCCTTTTTGTGGAACACTCTGGCAGACACCGTCTGACCCCTTTTCGGGGCAGACTAAGGCTGTCCAGACCGCTGGTTATGCTGGGCTGAGGTCCGTTTGTCTGGACAACCCGTCCGCATTGCCATTCTGTTTCCCGGGTCGGTAGGAAATGGTGAAATTGAAGGGTTGCAATGATAAGCTCCAACGTAATAACCTGCCGTTATCTCCAGAGACCCGGTTTAGCCACACCAACGGGTTATGGTCGGTGACCAGAGTGAACTCTTGTCCATATAAATAGGGAGTCAATTTCTTTAATGCCCATACCAAGGCCAAACACTCCTTTTCGATCGCTGCATAACTGACTTCACGGGGCAGGAGCTTCCGGCTGATGTAGGCCACTGGATGCTCCCCTCCATCTTCACCTACTTGGCTAAGGACGGCTCCCAGCCCGAACATGGAAGCGTCTGTATGGACGATAAAACGTTTATTAAGGGCTGGGGCCGCCAAGACAGGAGCATTAACCAAAGCATTTTTGAGGGCCTGGAAAGCCGTTTCACAGTGGGGAGACCACAGGACCTGTCGAGGTAAGTTTTTCTTGGTCAAGTCAGTCAGGGGTTTGGCAAGTGTGCTGTAGTCGGGTACAAATCGTCTGTAGTACCCTGCCGTGCCCAGAAAGGCTAAAACCTGGGTTTTAGTGATGGGGGTGGGCCAGTTGGCAACAGCTTCTATCTTGGCCGGCTCTGGTCGCTGTTTTCCGCACCCCACCCGATGACCCAGGTACTGTACCTCGGCCATCCCAAAGTGACATTTTTCTGGTTTCAGAGTCAGGCCAGCCGCCCGGATCTGATCCAGAACCATTCCTACATGAGCCAAGTGATCCTCCCAGGACTCACTGTGAATCGCTATGTCGTCCAGGTATGCACAGGCAAAACTCTGGAAGCCATCCAGGAGTCTATCCACCAAGCGCTGGAATGTAGCTGGGGCGTTCTTCATCCCAAACGGCATTACCTTAAACTGGTATAGGCCGAATGGGGTGACGAATGCCGACTTGGGGATAGCCTCCGGGGCCAGGGGAATCTGCCAGTAACCCTTACAGAGGTCGATAGTGGTCAGGTAATTTCCCCTGGCTATGCGATCAAGTAGCTCGTCTACCCTGGGCATAGGGTATGCGTCTGTCACTGTTTTTTCATTGAGTCTCCGATAGTCTACACAGAACCGGGTTGTCCCATCTTTCTTGGGTACCAGGACAACCGGGGAGGCCCAGGGACTATCGGAGGGCTCAATCACCCTGAGTTGGAGCATCTCATCTATCTCCTTCTTCATTCCGGTTCTAACTGCCTCGGGGATGCGATACGGGGGTTGGCGTAAGGGTGTTTGTCCGGGGGTATCGACCTGGTGGGTAGTTAAGGTGGTGTACCCTGGTTTCTGAGAGAACGTGAGGTGCTTGGACTGGAGGAGGGTATTGAGCTGCTCCCTTTCAGTGGGGCTAAGTCGGTCTGCTATCTGAACCTGGGTCACTACCCCTGTGGGTGGACTCTTTTCCAGTAAGTCGGGAATGGGTAGACTGTCGGGGTCTTCCTGGGGAGGACAACATACGGCGGTCACGTTCTCGGGTCGCTCCAAGTATTCCTTGAGCATGTTTACATGGAATGTCTTCCTAAGGTTGTTGTCGTGACAACTGGCTATAACATAAGTGGTGTCGCCCCTTTTTTCTACGATCTGGTATGGGCCCTGCCATGATGCTTGTAATTTGTCGGTCTTCACCGGCTTAAGTACTAACACCTTTTGTCCTACGGTAAAGATTCTCCTTCGGGCCCCCCTATCGTACCATACCTTCTGTCTTCTCTGGGCCGACTGGAGGTTAGCCTGCACTGATTTGGCTAGCTGCTCCATGCGGTCTCTGAGTTCCAATACGTATGGCACAATGGGGACACCGTCCGTTTCCGTCTCTCCTTCCCAGTGCTCCCGGATCAGGTTTAGGGGGCCCCGTACCTTTCGTCCGTAGAGCAACTCAAAGGGAGAGAACCCTGTCGTTTCCTGGGGCACCTCCCGATACGCAAATAGGAGATGCGGCAGGAAACGTTCCCAATCTCGGTACTCCTGTGTGAACGTTTTGAGCATTTGTTTGAGGGTTCCGTTAAACCTCTCACAAAGTCCGTTCGTTTGGGGGTGATAGGGTGAGCTCAGGAGGGATTTAATTTTGCAAACCTGCCAGAGTTGTTGGGTCAATTCTGCTGTGAATTGGGTGCCTCGGTCGGATAGAATTTCTTTTGGAAATCCTACCCGGGAGAACACTTGTACTAGGGCATTCGCTACCGTATCCGCTTGGATGTTGGATAGGGCGACCGCCTCGGGGTACCTGGTAGCGTAGTCTACTACGGTAAGGATGTAGCGCTTACCGGAGGGACTAGGGGTGGCCAGTGGTCCTACTAGGTCAATAGCAACCCTGCTAAAGGGTTCCTCTACAATGGGCATATTGACTAGATGGGCTTTAGGGTGATCGCCTCGCCTTCCCACTCGTTGACATACATCGCAAGTATTACAGTAATTCTTAACATCAGCGTGTACTCCTGGCCAAAAGAATGTGTGGGTAATGCGGTGTAGCGTACGTGTTATAGCTAAGTGACCTGCCAAGGGAATGTCGTGTCCTATTTTGAGGATTTCCCGACGGTATTTGTGGGGTACTACCAGCTGTCGCCTACGTTGTCCCTTTTTCTCTGTCAGGCGGTATAGTTTCCCTTTTTCCCATAGAAAAGTTTCGTTATCTGCCCCGCTCCCCCCGGTCTCTGCTCGTTCCCGGTATTTTTATAATGTCGGGTCAGTCCTAGACTCGGTCTCGAAAGTAACTGGGGTGTCCCAGGGTATGGGGTCTAACAGGTCAAGAGAAGTCGGGGTTGGTCTTACCTGGGTCTCCCGCACTGGTGAGGGTTCTCGGTCCGTCCGGGCTTGTGCTCGGGTAGTCACTGGGTTCGCTTCGTTGTTATATGCTGGCGCATAGGCAGAAGTCATGGGGCCCAAATCGTTGCCCAGTAGTACTTCAGCAGGTAAATGGTCCATTATACCCACGTTCACAGCTCCTTTCCCCGCTCCCCAATCAAGATGTACTTTAGCGGTCGGAACTTTGTACACATCCCCTCCCGCCACTCTAACGGCTACGGTCTGCCCTGACCGCTTGTGTTCTGGCACCAAATGACTCTGTACCAGTGTTATGGTAGCCCCTGTGTCTCTCAACCCCTCGGTAGATCGCCCTTCGAGCCATACCTTCTGCCGATGGTGCTGTCGGTTATCCGAAGCCGCATATACCGGGTCTGCCTCGTGAAGCGGCCCCAAATATTCCTCCATAGGGGCCTCCTGGTTAACACAGAGGGCTCGGGCAGGACGGTATGGCCCAGAGGGGTAATTGTAATTCCTGGGCGTCTGGTGCGGGCCAAGAGGGCAGTTAGCCATGAAATGCCCTGGTTGCTTGCATCGGTGGCAAGTGGGCCTAGAACGATCAAAATTGTTATTGGGTGACCCTGAGTGTCTGGGGGGCCCGGCGGGTACCGGGGCCCGGAACTCCGTACGAGGAGGTGCACGGTAAACCTCTCTGGGCTCAACCCGTGCTGGAGCCCGGTAGTTTGTTGACTCGTGAAGACGTGAGTCATAGTGTTCATCAGCTAATTTGGCCGCTTCGTGGGCCACTCTCTGGTGGGAATCTGGTGCAGGGCGCATTGCCTTTCGAAGTCTGCCAAGTACTCATCAATTCCTGTCTCGCTCTGCAGGAAGGATCGGAATGCCGCAAAGGGTATTTTGGGCTTCCCAGTAGTTTCAACAGGAACGATTACTTGTGGGGCTTCAGCAGTGCGCTGTGCGTTGGCCATTTCAATGTTGTAGGCTCTATTGGGTCTTTTGTAAATCCGCGTCTGCCTCCACCATCAATTGCTGTATCAGTTCTATAGATGGGTTTGGCCCGTATAAGGGAAGCCTCCCCCGAACAATTCTTGCCTTTGCATCATCATCCGTGATTGGTGTTTCCGCCATTGTGGAGCTTTGATCCAGTTCTGTCAATTCTGCGATCAGTTCCCTCTTTGGCCGGTTGCTGGCGTGCCTTCCTCTGCTTTCCAATAAATCTTTCAGGGTTGTACGTTTCAATTTCGTGTAGGTGCTCTCCATCCGTTCCGTGCCTCTCCTAGGATATCCAGAATCATCCCACCGCTGCCACCAAATGTTACGGTTACCCTTAGGCTAGCTGAGAGCTGGACCGTTTAGTCGTCTGGACTCCTAGTTGCTGAAGAGGGGAGAGCCGATTTCCATAGTATTCCATACGAGTCCTGTAAGTGTAGAATCATCCCACTAGCTATAGCATAGCTAGGATACCTTTCTACCCACAAAACGAGTCAAAGCAGCGATTTGAGGGTCAAGTAAGAACTGAGGACTGGGCTGACCAGCCTGCTTTTTATTGTGGTTACATGCAAACAGGAAACTCCCAGGGGAGGCATAAAATCACCAATCACATATTGGGTACCTCCCACACATCTCCTCCCCTCAGATAAACAGTTAACCCAATTATACAGTACATATTTTTAACCAAGTTCTGGATGTACCCCAAAACCAGGGGGTACCCCTTTAAATCCTACACCGCTGTACAGATCTTGTTCAGGGGAGCAACATATCCGAAAACCAACCCGTTCGGATGAACGGTTCGGGAGTTAGGGGTTTTCAAAGTTTTGACCGACCGCACAGACTTTCTGGCCGAAAATAGTTCCACACGTTTAGGCCTTGCGGTCGGTCTCCGTTCGTACGGTAAAACTCCACGAACCCATTGCCATCCATAGTTATCCTGGGGGTCGCTGTACTCCCCATGCGAAGAGTAATCGTCCTACCGAACGGTGGGCCGTTCGGTAGGTCCAGCACGAAGTTATGCTATCCTGGAGGTCTCAGCGGTGTTCGCCTGTGTGCGTCTCCGTTTTTAGTTCCAGACGATTGCTGGCAAACACCGCTGTTCGTACGTAAGATGGCCGCGAACACGTGCAAAGTCCCGAAATGGCGGCCACCTATACGTTTACACAAAGGATTCGTGCTGAACCATACCAACGACTGCAAATAAGTCAGAAAGGCGAAAATAGCATTTAAAGGCACACCGTGCAATAAGGTTTTTGTAACAGTTTTTGTAACAGAGGCATTGCTCGCCAAGTACGCTGTCACCCCCGAGGCGTACCGCCAGGCGATTCCGAGAGTTCAAGAAACAGGGGAACGACTTTTACACCGAATGTGCCTGCCACCTCCATCGAACAGCGTCCTACTGGGTTGCAAGGCTGTATCCGGAGAGGATGTCCTGCAATTATTTATCTTGGAGCATTTCTTCAGTACCCTGTCACCTGACCTCAGAGAATGGATGCGTGATCGGTGACCCCTTACCCTATCCGAGGCACCTTGCCTCACCAATGAGTATACAGATGCCTGAAAGACAACCACCCACAGTAAAACCAACTGCTCGGCCGGATATTCAAGCTATGGTACCCTCTCACCCTACCTCTTACAGGGGACCCCTCAAGCATCAGCCTGCCCCACCAAGAACCGGACCCCAATGCTACAGGTGCTAGCAGATAGGGCACCTCCACACCAACTGCCTTTGGAGCCTCCTCGACAGTTGTGGGGGCGTACCAACAGTGTGCCACCCCATCAGCCAACCCCAGCCGCTCACTGCCTAGAGACAGAGCCTCATTTGGATGAATACTGGAGGGTACTTCATGAGGCCGACCCTATCCAGGCAGCCACCCAGGACAACCGTCAGCAACATCAACAAATAGTACTGGTGAACGGGCAGGCTGACAAGGTCAGGGTAGCTCCAGTGTGGTTACAAGACACTGGAGCTACCCTGACTTTAGTAACACGCAATCTAGTACGAGAAAACGAACACACTGTGCAAACCGTGGCTGTCCGGGTAGCTGGGGGAGCTATTTACCGTTAACCTGAATTGGGGAGTCTGATCCAGCCAAGTGAACATGGGTATTGTAACGGACTGTTTTGCACCCAAGAGGTTAAAAACCGTTTAGGCGATATTCCCCTTTCAGATGCACAGGCAGCTACTGCAATCACCAATCTCCGGAACTGCAAACACACAAATTTTCCAACTCCCGAACTGGAACCATATGAATCCTCCAACTCCCGAACAGGAAACACACGAATGCTGTAAACAACAGGAAAAACCATACAAACAGCTTACACTCCTGGCAGTCACACTGTAACAGCATACAATCCAATTCCCCCCAAGAACGAGACGACACTTCGTTTGAGGATCAAGCAGAACTGATTTATTAGGGCTACCTGCCCAGCTTTTATGCAGGTCTCCCACCTGGTGGACAGATGGGAAACTGGGACACAAAGGGTAAAAGGACCAATCACAAGCTTACACCTTTAAACAAATCCCACAATGCATTATAATCCCTCCTCTCTGTCCTGAAGATAATTGGGAAGTAATCCAATTATCTCCAAGGACAGAGGCAAACTCCATTAGCCACATGTTAGTAAAAATATATAAAATTGCAGTGTTACAATTACTACATAAAACATATACATTCAACATATCCCCAGATACCTTAGATCTGAGCGCACATTATTACCGAATGGTGCTCAGATCACATACATACAGTTCAATTGCCATGGAGCCAAAGTCTTTCCCATAGTCTTTCGGTATACGAATGGGCTACATGGCATAGCTATCTGGGGTAACACTGCTCACATAGGAAAAATAAAAGGTTTTTAATGCAAGGCCATAGTCCAGCGGCAAGAGGTGGGCAACCAGGATCCTTTAGGAGCGGTTAGTTGGATTGGGAGCTGCCAATACAGGAGTGTTAACAAGTGCCTGTTTCAATTGTTGGAATGCCTGCTTACACTCCGAGGCCCAGAGTACTGTACGGGGAAAGTTTTTATGGGTCAAGGGGTTTGGCCAGGGCGCTATAATTGGGTACAAACTTCCTATAGTACCCTGTGGTCCCTAGAAATGTTAGTACTGTGTCTTCATCCTGGGGGTTGGCCACTGGGCCACTGCCTCAATCTTAGCAGGCTCAGGCTTCTGCTGCCTGCATCCAACTCTGTGAATGAGGTACTGTACCTCGGCCATACCTATATTACACTTGGCGGGCTTAAGGGTCAAGCCCGCTTCCTTAATCTTATCTAGGACCGCTCCTATTTGGGCCAAGTGCTCCTGCCAGGTATCGCTAAAAATGGCGATATCTTCGAGATATGCGCAGGCATAGGCTTGGAACCCATCTAGGAGAAGTCAGTCCACCATCCTCTGGAAGGTAGCCGGGGCGTTTTTCATCCCAAACGACATCACCTTAAATTGGTAAAAGCCAAATGGGGTGACAAACACTAAATTAGGGATGGCTTCCGGGGCTAGGGGGATCTGCAAATACCCCTTACAAAGATCAATTGTAGATCAAAGATCAATTGTAGTGAGGTATTGGCCCCTAGCCATCTGGTCTAACAGCTTGACCCTCAAAACTGAGCCTTGTCTCGTTCTCGGGGGGATTTATTGTATGCTGTTCCTGTTTGACTGCTAGGAGTGTAAACCTATTTGTATGGTTTTTCCAGCATTCATATGTTTGAGAGCATTCATATGCTTCTCCGGTTCGGTGGATTGGTGTCTACAGTAGCTGTGCCTGTGTCTCTGGAAGGGAAGATCTACTAAACGGCTTTTAACCCCTTTCTATGCCTGGGGGTGCCGTTACAATTGGTGGCAAGCGGTGGGATCGTTCCCACAGCCAGAAGGACAGCTACAGGAGACACCATTCCATGGATTTACAAGTTGGGGGCAACGCATGTCCCAGTACAGCAACCCTAAAAGCAACAGAATGGAACCAGCAGTGTTATACGAGGAGGAGGACCTGGATGGCCGGTATGCATTAAGTAAAGGAATCTGGTACCAGGCCCTGGATAATGTACAATACCAGCGGGGTGAGAGTCTCCCCAGTGAAGAGCAGCGGTTGCAGAAGTAAGTGGCCCTGCAGATGCCCTTCCTGGGAGAGCAGCCCCTGGAGGAATGGGTGAAGGAACTGGAGCACCGGGTATGGCAGGAGCTATGGCTGGAGGATGCCTACCAGGCGCTCTGGTGGTATATTGCACAGTATATACCCTGGACAGCCGAGCATTACAAGCCAGAGGGAGAGGAGTTTGATGGTCCTGGCTTGTTATGGGAGTCCTTTGCAGAGCCTGACTTCGGGAGCCCTGCGCAGACCAGACTTCAGGACATTTTCTACGAGAGGGAAGCTAGGCATGACTGGGTTGACCCCCATGAGCAAGACCTGGCTCACCTAGCAACCCTGGAGTGGGAACTGGAGCAAGACTACCGAGATCTCTTCCACTCCATTGGGAAGGCTCAGCAGGACAGCAAGGTGACAGACCCAGATCCAGACCCCTTCAGCTGGGAAGATACTGTAGAGCTTTACTGGGAGGAACCCCAGGCGGCAGGTGGAGATGGGACTGAGGTCTCTCCACCGGCCCTACAGGGATGCTGGGCGGTCAGCCCAGATCCCCAGCGGCAGATTGATTTGCAGGGAATAGAGAGCAGTGTCTCCATTCCCCAGCGGCAGTGTAATCTGCAGGGAATAGGGAGCCCAGTCTCCATTCCCTAGCGGCAGAGTGATTTATTAGGAATTGGGAGCCTAGTCTCCATTCCCCAGCGGCAGGCTGAGTTACAGGGGGCAGAGACAGCTGGTACTGTCCCCCAGCGGCAGAGTGAAATGCAGGGAATTGGGAGCCCAGTCTCCATTCCCCAGCAGCAGAGCAATGTACAGGGAATTGGGAGCCCAGTCTCCATTCCCCAGCGGCAGGGCAATGTACAGGGAATTGGGAGCCCAGTCTCCATTCCCCAGCGGCAGGGCAATGTACAGGGAATTGGGAGCCCAGTCTCCATTCCCCAGCGGCAGGGCAATGTACAGGGAATTGGGAGCCCAGTCTCCATTCCCCAGCAGCAGAGCAATGTACAGGGAATTGGGAGCCCAGTCTCCATTCCCCAGCGGCAGGCTGAGCTACCGGGGGCAGAGATGGTCGGTCCTGTCCTCCAGCAACAGAGCTGTTTAGCCAAAGGGGAGACAGTCGGTCTCCCCCTCCAACAACCAGGCTCCAACCAGGCTACTTCCGTGGTAGCGCTGGCACCAGGGCAGAGTACCGCTGGTCTCTACCCACTCAGCAACCCACCAAGGCAGCTTACCAGTACCCAGCACAGCCGTGGTGAGGCACCTGGACAAGTTTCTCCTCTACCCAGGTGTAGTAACCAGTTATTGTGGGTGGGCTGTATTGCTGATTGTGTTTTGTGGGTGGGCTGCTGGATTAACCAGGGCACTAACCGGCAGGAGGTCAGATACCCTGTTAGTCTGTTTGGAAAAGGGGAGAGATGTGACAAGACCAATCTCGCCACTGTGCATTGGAGGAGCCTGGTTGCCCGTCTGCTGCCTTTAGACTATGGCCCCATGTTGAAACGCTTGATTTTCCCCTGCAAAGACATGAAAGCCGGGTCCTTCGGTACTTGCCCTATTTGAATAGTGATACCCCAGATAGCTATGCTGTAACAGATATATTTTTATGTATTTTATTGTCTTTTGCTGCCATGTGTTCAATGGAGTTTTGCCTCTGTCCTTGGAGATAATTGGATTACTTCCCAATTATCTCCAGGATAGCAGACTCTGTGGAACTGGTTTTGGGCAGAAAAGCCATGCTTCATTTGGTCACAAAGGACTACGATCTATCTTTTGACCCACTGGACCAATTTGTATGATTTTGACGTATGTTTGTATTTGGAGTATGCCGAAAATGTAAGTTTTATGTAAATGTGATGCATACTTTTAAAGTTATGAATAATGTGGAAAAACTGTATTTCTCTGCTTGTGATAATTACATTACCCATTGTGTAAGG
The DNA here is from genome assembly GCF_036172605.1 of Pelobates fuscus. NCBI lineage: Eukaryota > Metazoa > Chordata > Amphibia > Anura > Pelobatidae > Pelobates > Pelobates fuscus. The sequence continues at coordinate 171,179,449 of NC_086325.1, forward strand.
TAATTGTATCACAGGCAGAGGGGAGGATTTTGTGTGGGAGTGTCTGAGTGTATTTTACATGTTTATTGGTTGTTTTCCAAAACCCTGTGGGTGGTACTAATGTGTATATAAGAACAATAAACCCACAGCTCTAGCTGTTCCTGCTTGCCCCTCAAAACGGAGCCTTGTCTCGTTCTTGGGGGGATTTATTGTATGCTGTTCCAGTTTGACTGCTAGGAGTGTAAACCTATTCGTATGGTTTTTCCTATTCGGCTGTTTACAGCATTCGAATGTTTGAGAGCATTCATATGCTTCTCCGGTTCGGTGGATTGGTGTCTACAGTAGCTGTGCCTGTGTCTCTGGAAGGGAAGATCTACTAAACTGTTTTAACCCCTTTTTATTCCTGGGGGTGCCGTTACAGACGCTGTGTGCGACGTTCATTGTTATTCTCCCACAATGACGCAGTGTGCGACGTTCATTGTTATTCTCCCACAATGACGCTGTGTGCGACGTTCATGGCTATTCTCTCACAATGATGCTGTGTGCGACGTTCATGGTTATTCTCTCACAATGACGCTGTGTGCGACGTTCATAGTTATTCTCTCACAATGACGCTGTGTGCGACGTTCATTGTTATTCTCTCACAATGACGCTGTGTGCGACGTTCCTGGTTATTCTCTTACAATGACGCTGTGTGCGACGTTCATAGTTATTCTCTCACAATGACGCTGTGTGTCATTCATTGTTATTCTCCCACAATGACGCTGTGAGCGACAGTCATTGTTATTCTCCCACAATGACGCAGTGTGAGACGTTCATTGTTATTCTCCCACAATGACGCTGTGTGCGACGTTCATGGTTATTCTCTCACAATGATGCTGTGTGCGACGTTCATGGTTATTCTCTCACAATGACGCTGTGTGCGACGTTCATAGTTATTCTCCCACAATGACGCTGTGTGCGACGTTCATGGTTATTCTCTCACAATGATGCTGTGTGCGACGTTCATGGTTATTCTCTCACAATGACGCTGTGTGCGACGTTCATGGTTATTCTCTCACAATGACGCTGTGTGCGACGTTCATAGTTATTCTCTCACAATGACGCTGTGTGCAACGTTCCTGGTTATTCTCTCACAATGACGCTGTGTGCAACGTTCCTGGTTATTCTCTCACAATGACGCTGTGTGCGACGTTCATAGTTATTCTCTCACAATGACGCTGTGTGCAACTGTTACAAATTGCTATTTGTAACTGGCCCTTTAAATGAGAAATTGCCCTGCTTCCCCGGATTGTGGAGAAGCATGTTTGCCAGCCTCCTGCCTCATGACTATGGCCCCTGGAAGATTGTGCCCCTGAAAATGTGTTAACTTTTATTGTGTGTGTATGGCCCTTTAAGAACCGTCTGGGGACATATTGTGACTTTGGTGAACAATGCCCCTTTAAGACTATGTCCCCAGACCGGTAAAATAACTTGCCCCTGGCTTTCTCCCACTTGGTTCAGTAAATAGGGCTTACTGAACCAAGTACCACACAGGCGGACCACCCAGAAGTTAAAGTGTGCAGGCAATTTACCTCCCAGGCTGTGAGGTTACTGCAGGTTAATTGCCGAGCGCTGGGTGGCCGCCATTCGGCAGCCGAACACGTGGCGGCGGCCATTTTGGTCATTCGAATGCGGTCAGCGGTGTATGCTAAAGATTCTGTGGAACTGAAATCGGCTACACATTTTGCCGAACACCGCTGACCCTTACCTTCTTCCATACTGAACTTGCAGCTCCAGAGACTAAGTCCCGTTCGAAATGAGACTTAGTCGTTTTTTCGCATGAAATTGACCGACCGCACAGCCCAAATCTATGGAACTGTTTTGGGCAGGAAATTGTGCTTGCGGTCGGTCATAAAGGACTTCCAGCTAACTTTTGATCCACTGGAGGGATTTGGCTGATTTTTGGAAGGGTTTATGTTTGATGTATGCTGAGTCTGAATATGCAACTTTTATTGAAATTGAATGTATGGTTTTAAAGTTACAGTGTGTGTGTGAAAACTGTATTTTTTATTGTATGTAATAATTGGTTTAACTGTTTATCTGAGGGGAGGGAACCTGTGGGCTGTACTATGCTGTTATTGGTTAATTTCATCCTCCCCCTGGGAGTGTCCTGTGTGTACCTTATCCTAATAAAAAGCAGGCTGGGTGTTCCAGTCCTCAGACCTCTTCTGACCCTCAATACGTAGCCTTGTCTCGTTATTGGAGGGAACTGCTATATCACACTGGGGATTGCTATGCTCTGCATATTCCCCTGAGCTCTTAATCACTTAGCCCTTTTAAGAGCTTGTTCCAGATACGCTCTCCTGGAGGAGAGGTCTTCCCCACACGGTCCTGGAGGACAGAAGCCGATCCAGGGTGGAAGGAAGACGGCGCGGCTCCAGTTAAGCTACGGCGGTTGTGGAGTCTGCGGTGGTTGTGGTGTCGTCTGCAGTGCTTGGAGTCCTCTGAGAGCGCTAGGAGCATCCATCAACGGAGGGTACTCGGTCGGAGTACACGGAGCTCCGTTACAGCAACGTTCCTGGTTATTCTCTCACAATGACGCTGTGTGCGACATTCCTGGTTATTCTCTTACAATGACGCTGTGTGCGACGTTCATAGTTATTCTCTCACAATGACGCTGTGAGCGACAGTCATTGTTATTCTCTCACAATGACGCAGTGTGAGACGTTCATTGTTATTCTCCCACAATGACGCTGTGTGCGACGTTCATTTTTATTCTCCCACAATGACGCTGTGTGCGACGTTCATGGTTATTCTCTCACAATGATGCTGTGTGCGACGTTCATAGTTATTCTCTCACAATGACGCAGTGTGAGACGTTCATGGTTATTCTCTCACAATGACGCTGTGTGCGACGTTCATGGTTATTCTCTCACAATGACGCTGTGTGCGACGTTCCTGGTTATTCTCTCACAACGACGCTGTGTGCGACGTTCATGGTTATTCTCTCACAATGACGCTGTGTGCGACGTTCATGGTTATTCTCTCACAATGACGCAGTGTGAGACGTTCATGGTTATTCTCTCACAATGACGCTGTGTGCAACGTTCATGGTTATTCTCTCACAATGACGCTGTGTGCGACGTTCCTGGTTATTCTCTCACAATGACGCTGTGTGCGACGTTCCTGGTTATTCTCTCACAATGACACAGTGTGCGACGTTCATAGTTATTCTCTCACAATGACGCTGTGTGCAACGTTCCTGGTTATTCTCTCACAATGACGCTGTGTGCGACGTTCCTGGTTATTCTCTCACAATGACGCTGTGTGCGACGTTCCTGGTTATTCTCCCACAATGACGCTGTGTGCGACGTTCATTGTTATTCTCCCACAATGACGCTGTGTGCGATGTTCATAGTTATTCTCTTACAATGACGCAGTGTGAGACGTTCATTGTTATTCTCTCACAATGACGCTGTGTGCGACGTTCATAGTTATTCTCCCACAATGACGCTGTGTGCGATGTTCATAGTTATTCTCTCACAATGACGCTGTGTGCGACGTTCATTGTTATTCTCTCACAATGACGCTGTGTGCGACGTTCATTGTTATTCTCTCACAATGGCGCTGTGTGCGATGTTCATTGTTATTCTCTCACAAAGACACAGTGTGCGTGAAGGTTAACGACAAGATTCATTATGGGGAACGATTTGCTCGTAATGACGGTCAGGGTTCAGAATTCCACTATCTACCAGCTATTAGCAAGTGATGAGTCAGCCCTGGCCAGTAAGAGTTCATAGCTGGACCCAGAATGCGTGCAGTGGCGAGTAACGTTTAAGGCCTGGCTAGTAGCGTAGGATATTACTATCTGTCCATAGTACATACGTCATAGTCCCGGTTTGTTTTCCCTCCAGGATGACGGTTTAATGAAAGTGAAGCAGTTTCTCAGAGTATTCCAGAGCCAGCCTGCAGCTTATCTAAAGCTCCGAGAGTTAACACGGCTACTGAAGCACCTGAAGAGACAAGACGTACTTATGAAAATACGTGAACAGACAAACCTAAGGCGCTGGCTTGGTGAGAATCTTTAATGTGTTTTAACAGAACCCTACACTCCTAGAGGCTGCCTGCCCCGTAAAGAAAAAACACCATTTTTATTATGTAAAATAAGAGCTTGCTTTGTAGCCTGACTGAAGACACTTGTTCAATAATTCTGACATAAAGTGCCTTATAAAGGCCCTCCAGGATAGTGTCAGACTTCAGAGTGTTTAGCAGGTAAGTGGGGACACCTACCTAAGAGAAATTACGATGGCCACTTCCACAGAGCAAGTGATAGGCAGGAGTTTGTCTAAAGAGAATTATTCTAGATATGTATTGAGAGATAATGCTGTGTTACACGTAATAAGAGAAAGTAATGTTTAATAATTGAACCTTTGTGCAACACTGCGTTCCTGAGACTATAGAAACTACCAGGATTCATTGAGAAATAATTACTGTGTCCGTCACAGAGCATAAAGGAGAAATTGCTTGTTTACTAATCGATTCTCCGCCTTGCCCAGCTTAACCAATAATACATCTCTCAATGTATAATCCTTCACTAGGCTGGGAAATAAATTGAGCCAATGGGCAGGTGTTGTATAGACAGCGCAGGAGGCGGACATGCTCTCTTTAAGTGACAGTCCACACTGGAGTTTGTATTCTAGAAATCATGCAGTAAAACAGACATGCTTGTGTCCTCAGGTCCCGTTTTACCGGAGGAAATTCGAATTAAAGACATGACGGTTTCCCACAGGATCCAGTTCACAACTGCACTGAGCATCACGGATTCTGCCGGTGAGTGATCACTCCACGGTTATATTATCGTTAATATGTAGGAGGAAGATTTTAACCACTTGCTGTGTTTTCCTGGGTATTAACCCCACATGCCGCGGGGCCTGAATCCCACATACTGCAGAGCAGCACTTTTACAATAAGCCCATCAGTGATCTGCGTCCCGCAAGGTTAAATGGTGGCTCTGGTAGTCTGGATACATTACTTAGAAGGCTCCATGTTTCATATATATATATATTTTAATAATGAAACCAATTTACAAATCCTTGTGAGTGATTTAGTGGGGGGCAGAGCGGATTGTTAAAGTGATATTACCTCTGCAGCAGCCGCTGCGATTTACTCACCCATTTTCCATTCTGTAAAGAGCTTTTCTTGTTCAGGTAATGACTGGAGGCTCCTGGCACACATGTTGCATATCCCACGGACCCACGTGGAACTGTGGCAGGAACGGAGCAAAAACCCAGCGGAGATGGTGTTGAAATCCTGGGAGGTATTCAAATTTTATTCCTTAATGCCATTACTGCACTACTTGAACCTATTCTCTCAGTTAGGACTAAGAAACCTGTAACCTTTCTCTCCAATACTGTACTGAGCTGTGACATTTACATTCACAACATCCTAGATCACCTGGTCTCTTCTCCAGTGGACATCATTAAACCAGGGCTCAGGCGGGTCACGCCGGCGCCATGTCTGATAAATCATTAAACTGGGGCTCGGGCCTGGTCGCGCTGGGTGCCATTCTGTGGCGGGACCGCTGCATGTTCGTAAATTGCTATGTGTGTTATATTCCTGTGTTTTACCTGCTCCTCGTTCGGGAGAGCCAATACGAACAAGTTATAGATGTCCTCGCCCAGACAGACCAGAGAGAGGTCCCCAGAAGGTCCGACCATCCCTGCCCGAAAGCCCAAGTTGTCCTTTGCTGCCTTCAAAGAGTTCAAGGAGGCAGAAAAGGGCATCGACGACTTCCTGCAGGATTTAGAGCACCAGTGTCTATTGCAGGAAGTCGCCTCTGCAGAGTGGGTCACTAGTTTGGCTGGGACCTTAACGGGGAGGGCGGCGGAGGCCTACCGAGATGTACCCGCAGACAAGATCTGGGAGTACGAGGCTGTCAAGGAAGTCTTCCTAGCCCGGTATGCTATGGCCCCGGAGGCGTACCGCAGGAAGTTCAGGGGCACCAAGAAGGGGGAGAAGGACTCCCATGTGGAGTGACCATGCCGCATCGTCCGAGCCACCCAAAGCTGGATTGCCTCTCAACAAGCCAAGTCTCCCGAAGAGATTCTCCAGTTGTTCATGCTCTAACACTTTTATAATGGGCTCCCCACCGAGGTGCAGGAATGGATGAGAGACAGACGGGCCAAGACCGAGACAGAAGCAGCCAAATGGGCTGATGAGTATGCAGATACTCGCCGGTCCCAACACCCTGCTCCCTCTCCCCACAACCGACCCACCATCCCCAGACATCTGCTACAACCCAACCCCACCACCGCAGCCCCCTTTGTGGCTTCCTAGTCCGGTCACCCCCCCAGGGAGCATTCCCCAGGGCAGACCGGCGAGGTTTCCAATGCAACCAGCACAGCCACATCAAATTGAATTGTCCCCAAAACCAGGGCCGAACGCAGTGGGTCACCCCTGTAGTCCCTACTGGCCCGCGAGCAGCAGTCCTCTGCTACCAATGTGATCCCACAGATTTCCAGAGCCCCAACGAAGAAGACAGGACCATCCTGCATGAGGCGAAGCAAGGAAGCCCCCCAACGTAAGTCACCCCCCAGGCTAGTCCCCCCACACCAGATCTCAGTCACCATAAACCAGTCCCCAGTACTGCCCCACACCCCAGCACCCCTTCCCTGGGATACCCTGGCCGAGTATGAGAGGGAGGTAGCGTCCGACCTGACCCTCCAGGCATGTAGAGACAGGGCAGACACGGATCGGGTAGGGAAGGAGGGGGAGCGGGGACGACTGTACCGCATAGCGAAGAACAATAAGTCAGGTACAGCTGGAACTACCACCAAGCAGTTGGTGGCACCCAGGAAATATCGACTTGAGCAGCTGAAGATAGCTCACAATATTCCTCTGGCTGGGCATTTGTGAGTCGGCTCATCCAAAGCTTTTTCTGGCCAGGCATCTCTAAAGATCTGAGGCAGCATTGCCAGACCTGTCATGTCTGCCAGCGAGTGGGGAAGCAGGGTGACCGGCGCAAGGCCATGCTCCAACACCTCCCCATCATCAAAAACCCCTTCGGCAGAGTAGCTGTCGATATCATCAGCCCCCTGGCTAAGCTTAGTCCCTCTGGGAACAAATACATTCTGAACATTGTGGACTACGCGACTCGGTACCCTGAGGCAGTCGCCCTGAGCAACATTCAGGCAGAGACTGTGGCCGATCCCTGATGCAAGTGCTCTCCTGGATGGGTTTTCCTCGGGAGATAATTTTGGATCGGGGATCCCAGTTTACTGCAGAAATGACCGTCCAACTGTGGAAGTTATGCGGCATTAAACTGATCCCGAGCTTCCCTTACCACCCCCAGACCAATGGCCTGTGCGAGCGCTTCAATGGCATGTTGAAGTAAATGCTCCGTACCTTTGCAGCGACTCGCAAGAATTGTGAAAGATTCCTGTTGCATTTCCTGTTTGCCTATCGGGAGGTCCCCCAGGAATCTACAGGATTCTCCCCATTCAAGCTGATCTTGGGACGGAGAGTGAGGGGCCCCCTAGACCTGAGAACACTGGGAGGGAGCTGGGGATCAGGAAGGGACCCCCATCGTCCCATATATGCTGGAGTTTAGGGACCGGCTGGAGAATTTCACTCACTTGGTATGGGAGAACCTCTAGGCGGCCCAGAGGCGCCAGGAGCCGTAGATTTCGGTCGGTCAAAAGGTGACTTTTTCTGAAGCCCGTCCAACGTGATAGGCTGAAGGCTGCCTGGCAGGGCCCATACCAGGTGGTGGAACAGAAATGTGACACTACCTATGTGATAGGCCCACATTTGGGTATCGGAGTCCAACGCCTGTTGCATGTCAACATGCTGAAGCCCTACCATGACCAGACTGAGGACGTAGCCACCATCTGTGCTCCAGCCTCTGAAGATTTTGACAATATTCCCCTGGCCGACCTCCTAGCGGAGGAAACTCAGGTAGGGTCCATAGATGAGGTACACTTAGGGGACAGGCTAACTGAAGAACGCAGACAGGCTCAGAGGATGCTGTCGGCAAGGAAGGAGACGTTTTCCAACATGCCCGGGTATACCCCTCCAGCCACCCACTGGGTAGAGACTCCTGACCAACAACCCCTGTGGCAGACCCCCTACCGGAGGTATCGGAGGCTGTGCGGGGGAACATGCTGCAGGAGCTCCAAGGGGTGCTCCGGTTAGGGGTAATCGACCCTGTCGTGCTGGTCCTGAAACGAAACTACCAGATTCTGTGTGGACTACAGAAGGCTCAACGACAAGATGGTCTCCGACACATACCCCATGCCCCGTTCAGACGAGCTGCTAGATAGGATGGCTCGGGGCCGGTACCTCACCACTATAGACTTGTGCAAGGGGTCCTGGCAAATTCCTCTGGCGGCAGATGCTGTCCCCAAGTCGGCCTTTGTCACCCCATTCGGCTTGTACCAATTTAAGGTGATGACATTTGGGTTTAAGAACGCCCCAGCCACCTTCCAGAGGATGGTGGACCGGCTACTGGATGGCCTCCAAGAGTTTGCTTGTGCATACCTGGATGACCGCCATTTACAGCAATACTTGGGAAGAGCACCTAGTAATTGTGGGAGCTGTGCTAGACTGGATTAGGGAGGTAGGGTTGACCCTCAAGCCCAGCAAGTGCCACCTAGGATTGGCAGAGGGGCAGTACCTAGGACACCGGGTTGGGTGTGGATCCCAGAAGCACAACCCAGCAAAGATAAAGGCTGTAGCTAACTGGCCCCGTCTTCACACCAAGGTCCAAGTGATGGCCTTCCTGGAAACTGCGGGTTATTACAGGAAATTTGTCCCCAACTACAGTGCCCTAGTTAAGCCCCTCACCGATTTGACCCAAAAGACCTTACCCCGACAGGTAGATTGGGCCCCAGAGCCCTCAAGAACGCCTTGGTGAATGCCCCTATCCTGGCTGCTCCTAATCCCAGAAGACTTTCTCCTTCACACAAATGACTTCATGTTTGGGTTAGGAGCGGTACTAAGCCAGGTCGGCCATCGAAAAGGAATGCCTGGCGGTAGTGTGGGCCCTCTATCTTTCCCCTCCTCCCTCTTTTCCCTGCTTTGTATATCTTCTTTTCCGTCCTACTTGCTATGCCCTTGGTTTCCGGGGGTCTTATAAACAGACATTCAGGTATCTTGGATGTCTCCGGTTCTTTTTCTTATTTTTACTTTGGTTTTCTTTAATCTCTCTCTTATTCTTTCCTTACTCAATCAGGCCTGATCATATTGGAGGAGAATTGGGGGAGCCTAAATTACAAGCTTATAGGGTCAGCGTTTGGGCCCCCTCTTAGGTCACACGGCCTGGTCATAAAAAACAAAATCCCCGATAGGAGGCGTGTGATATAGATTCTAGAAAGTGGCTTGTCGTGGGGGCTGATGTAATTTATTATGTATACACAATTGTTTTTTGCTATTTAGGCTTATGCGCAAGCCTCACAGTTGTATTTTTCTTGCCTTACCTATCGTGCGCAACTATACAGAATAAAAATTCTAGGTGGGAGGCAAGTGATGTAGAATTTATAGCGAGGCTTGGCAAGTAGGCCGATGTCAAATTTTGGGTTTACGAAACTGTTCTTTTGCATTTTGGCTTCTGCGTAAGCCTCACAGTTGTATTGCTCTCGCTATGCCTATCGTGTGTTAAGCTTAGAATTTTAAAGGAACACATAATCCTCGATGGGGGCGAGTTATGTCGAATTCATACCGAGGCTTGTGATCTAGGCTACTGTCAATTATTGTGTTTACAAGACGGATTTTTTTGTATAACGGCTTCTGCGCAAGCCTACAAGTTGTACTGTTATTGCCTTACCTATCGTGTGCAAAAATAAAGAATTAAAAAAAATAAAAAATAATAAGATTATATGAATTGGAACTAATCAAAAAGGCAGAAGGAAAGAGAAAAAGGAGTAGATAGATAAAAACCCACAGAATGCAATACAAACCAAAGAAGCAAGAAAATTGTAAATTAAACAAAACTGTGAAGACATTGGCTAACATCGTAACTAATAAGAAGACAAAGCAAAATTAAACGAAGATTAAGATTAAAGGTTTAGTGGACACTTAATGAAGTGTATATATCTCTTCTGTATATTATAGAGATATTCTCATAACATTGGGAATCAAAATAACTTGAAAGGAGTTACAATGACTATAACACTAAATAAAGGGGGAAAGTAATTGTATTGAAAAGCAATAGGGGGATGTGGGAGGGACCAAGAGAGGGGTAGTGAATTTTATTTGTAACATTTTTTTAAATTAATTTTACATAACACACACACTATTATAGGCCCAACACTGTGCACAATTATGCCCAGACATACCAAATCTCATATCATTATCCCATTACACAACACTAATTACACAAGTTATACTTTATTCTGCTATTTATATTTATTTTGTTATTTACACATTAATTGGCACATTATATAATCACTTTTTTTCTTGCACAAATATTTGACACAGTTTACACTCACACATACACAACACAAATTTACATACATTTAGAGATCTGTTTTCTATTTCACCTCTATTATTTACACATTTTCCAATTGTATATTTTACACGTATTCTCTTTTTTTCTCCTCTCTCTCTTTCCTCCCTCCCCTTTCCCGAGGAATAAGAAGGCTTTTCCTTGCTTGTATATTATTTTTTTTTTTTTTTAGAAAGAATTGATAACTCTATCCAAGGGATCAGAATAGTGTATAACTATAAATATTAGCAGGTGTAGAAGGATTGTAAATTTTATTATTTTTTTCTTTTCACGTATTTTTTTTTCAATATATTGGCTCCACACTCCTTCATATGCCTTACAGAAGGTTTTAATATGTTTAAATGTATTTATGAAGAGAAATAGGTAAAAAAAAAGACCTACACGTACCAGGAGATCCCTAAACCAATAAAAAATAGAGTTTAAAAGACAAACTGATTAAATAAAATAGTGGGAAAATGAAACAATATCAAACATATGGATGAAGTGCAATTATAAAAATGGACACTAGATGTCAGCTAAATGCTAGGTGGTCTCCCATAAAAAAGGGGGATGTTCACTAAACCATCAATAATCTGTAAACATAAAATGTAAATGAAATAAATCCAAATAAATCACAATATTGGCCTGAATGGTCTATGGCTAGAATGCAGCTCTATGCAGTCTCATTAATAAAATGAATCCAAGTGTGTGATAGAACAGTAAACAGTCTGTGACTCGTGTTCTAGATGCCAACGTTCAGTTGATACAGGAATTTAACCTGGTATGAATTCATTTCGCTGTCACAGCTAGCACATTTAGTAACTATCCATTAAAAAAGATAACATGCATGTGCCAGACTGTAAATACAGTATAACCGATATTGGTAAAATGAATGCAGAATATGCTACATAGTTACATAGTTAGATAGCTGAAAAGAGACTTGCGTCCATCAAGTTCAGCTTTCCTCATATTTGTTTTTTGCTGTTGATCCAAAAGGCAAAAAAAAAAAAAAAATACCCAGTTTGAAGCACAATTTTGCAACAAGCTAGGACAAAAAAATTCCTTCTTGACCCCAGAATGGCAGTCAGATTTATCCTTGAATCAAGCAGTTATTACCCTACATTGAAAGATTATATCCTTGAATATTCTGTCTTTGCAAGTATGCATCTAGTAGCTGTTTGAACATCTGTATGGACTCTGATAAAACCACTTCTTCAGGCAGAGAATTCCACATCCTGATTGTTCTTACAGTTAAAAACCTTTCCTTTGCCTTAGACGAAATCTTCTTTCTTCCAGTCTAAACGCATGGCCTCGTGTCCTATGTAAAGTCCGGTTTGTGAATAGATTTCCACACAATGGTTTGTATTGGCCCCGAATATATTTGTATAATGTTATCATATCCCCTCTCAGGCGATGTTTTTCTAAACTAAATAGGTTTAAATTTGTTAAAGTGTTGCATAAACAATAATAATATTACTCACATACCACTGTATCAAGTATATGGTAAGTAACCAATCAGAGAGTTAGGAGTCAAATTACACAGCGTGGGAAAATTCCAAAGAACTTCCCCACGCTGTGTAAAATGACACAGAGCACTCTGATTGGTGGATTTCAAACCTGTCAGTCTCTTCACTTACCTGTCAGAGCACTCTGATTGGATGGCTTAAACCCACCAATCAGAGTGCTCTGAGCCCAATTGCAGGGCGGGGCAAGGCTTCCCCCGCCCTGCAGAGCTCAGTCTGCGCGGAGCCCTCGCCGGGTGAAGGATTTTTTGTTTGCGCTCTTTGTTTTTTTTTTCATTGCGTCGGTTATTATGGTTTTTTTATTTGCCCTTTTTTGGGGGCTGAAAAAATAAGATTTTAGAAGAAAGAAAACATTGAATGGTGTTATTTATTTTATTTTTTTACAGGTTCTTATTTAAAGGTCCCCCCCTCATTATTTTTAGGGTGAGGGGGATCATTTTTTTGGGGGGTGGGGGGGTGGGGGGAGGGGGTGACTAGGGGTTTGGGGACCCCTAGTCACCTTAGGGGGGACATTATTTTTAGGGACCCCACCAGCCGCTCAGGGGTGGGGGCTGGGGGGGGGGGGGGGAGGACAATAGGTCCCCCTCTATTTAGGGCCCCCACCCGCTGCTCAGGGGTGGGGGCCAGGGGCCAGGACATTAGGTCGTCCCCCCTTTATTAGTATTTAGGGCCCCCACCTGCCGCTCAGGGGTGGGGGCCAGGGGGGAGGACCTTAGGTCCCCCCCCTTTTTAGCATTTATCGGCCCCCACCCACCGCTCAGGGGTGGGGGCCGGGGAGGAGGACATTAGGTCCCCCCCCTTTATTAGTATTTAGGGCCCCCACCCGCCGCTCAGGGGTGGGGGCCAGGGAGGAGGACATTAGGTCCCCCCCCTTTATTAGTATTTAGGGCCCCCACCCGCCGCTCAGGGGTGGGGGCCAGGGAGGAGGACATTAGGTCCCCCCCCTTTTTTAGTATTTAGGGCCCCCACCCGCCGCTCAGGGGTGGGGGCCAGGGAGGAGGACATTAGGGCCCCCACCCGCCGCTCAGGGGTGGGGGCCGGGGGGGGGGAGGACAATAGGTCCCCCCCATCATTTTACTTAAGGGCCCCGGGCCTATTTTTTTTTTTATACAGTGAGCAGCCACTCACTGTATAAAAAGTGCCGAAGTCCCGAATTGCGAAAATTCAGAATTTCGGAATGCCGAACCAAATGAAAATTTACCCCATGCACATGCCTATTCCTCGGCAGTAATAACATTTTATTTTTGTTGGTAATGTTTTTGGCTATATGTTTTGATTTGTATTTGTGTATATTTATGTATGCCACGAAATTGGTACGTATTTTTGAAAAAATGAAAAACCCAAATAAAAAGAATTGAAATGAGAATGTTGGCAACTTGCAACATAAGTGTGAAACCGCAAGGGAATTAATGAGTGCTTCCCCATTTAGACGAACGGTGGCCTGGGGGAGCATTCGTGTCCCGTAAGGAGACACTTCCCTTGCCTGGTTTCACCCAGGGACCCCACGAGGGGAGGCGGTTACCATTCTGGGGTCCCCGAGATTGGTGGCGACACTCTTCGGGACAATGGTGGTTTGGTGGGCTTTCTGTAGCTGGGAATCACAGAGGCTGGAAACTTTCCCACACTGGGACTCCCAGCTACAGAAGCTCATGGGATAAAGAGCCCCAGGTCCCCGGAGGTGGGAAACCCTTAGGATGGGGGGCGGGAACTGGGGACAAAGGGACTGGAGTTCCTGTCACACGCACAGACCCCTGGGAGCGGGAGGAACCTGGGAGGGGGCATGGAGTGACGGGAACAGGGGACAAATGGATTGAGGTTCCGGTTAAGTTATGCAACCCCTGGGAGGGGATATTGTCATTGTGTGTGATCCACCCGCTGCATGGGGAAAGTATAAAGCAGAGTGTTGCCAATAAAGTTGTTGTTGTACCCCCAGGCCTGTGTGTTGTCCAGTTACTGGGTGGGAAATGGGTCTCTCTGTGTTATACCTAAGCAAGGACAACCGTTCGGGTTGTCGGCAGGCCCGCTAAACATGCCTGATACATCATTAAACCGGGGCTTGGGGTGGGTCACGCTGGGTGCCATGAATGATACATCATTAAACCGGGGCTCGGGCACGTCACACTGGGTGCCATGCCTGATACATCATTAAACCGGGGCTCGGGCACGTCACACTGGGTGCCATGCCTGATACATCATTAAACCGGGGCTCAGGCACGTCACGCTGGGTGCCATGCCTGATACATCATTAAACCGGGGCTTGGGGTGGGTCATGCTGGGTGCCATGCACGATACATCATTAAACCGGGGCTCGAGCGGGTCACGCTGGGTGCCATGAATGATACACCATTAAAACGGGGCTCGGGCACGTCATGCTGGGTGCCATGCCTGATACATCATTAAACCGGGGCTTGGGGTGGGTCATGCTGGGTGCCATGCCCGATACATCATTAAACCGGGGCTCGAGCGGGTCACGCTGGGTGCCATGAATGATACATCATTAAAACGGGGCTCGGGCACGTCACGCTGGCTGCCATGAATGATACATCATTAAACCAAGGCTCAGGGTGGGTCACGCCTGATATTAAACCGGGGCTCGGGGTGGTTCATGCTGGGTGCCATGCAAATAATACTAATAGCTGTTCTCATTGCACAGGTAAAAGTGACGGAAGCCACAGTGGGACGGCTCTTTGATCTAATGACAGAGATGAGACGAGAAGACCTGGCTGCCTTGTTATGAATGAGTATCTATATTTCAATCCTGCCAGTTAAACTACAAATCTAAGAATCCTTGGGTAGCTCTTAAGGCAGGGAGAGGATTGTGTGAATTGGGGTGACAGAATTTGCTACATTGCTGTGCTGTCTGATCAATACAACAGCAATAAGTGTTACAAGGGATAACGTGAACAATATAACCAAAATAAACAGTTCAGAACCAATAACTGGAACCATTTTATTTTAAGAAATTTAAACAGAACCTGTGTGAAAATAAGACTGGGTCATAATACTGACACCTTCTGCAAAGTTAGGGCTAAAGCAATCTGTCTGGGAGCCCTGAGCAGCATACAGTCCATGAGATAACCGGCTCTGCCATCGAGGATCCGCAGCCGGTCTGCATCTCAGAGCAGATTTATCCTGTCTCCATGACTGGGAGCTGTGCCGGCTGGTTATTATCCCTACACCAGCAGCCTTACTGGAAAGGGAATAAACTAAGTGCTTTGCTCTAGACTCCTGTGAGGAATCCATTCTGGAAACGTTCAGTCCGGTCTGCCCGCTGGGCCCTACCAGGCAGGGGAGTGGTAGAGTATTTTGGAGGGTAGCGAATGAAGAGCCGGTCTTCTTCTTTCTTTATCCAGCGCAAAAGCTTGGTTATCACGTTAATGGCACCCACCTTGGTCACCAATGAGCTGAATGCAGTGTATAGTTCAAATTTACTGGTCACCTGGGGAGGAGACAACAACAAGCAAATGCTGAAATCTAAGAGCCTTCTCAACACCTCACAGGTCAATTCACTCCAGTGTGACCTGCTGTCAATTCTTAGCCACTTTCAAACGTTAAGCTACAAACAGTAGAACTGAAAACCTGGTTGCAGGGCCGGACTGTGAAAAAAACTAGCCCCGGGCATTTTTTAATCAGAGCGGCCCCCTAAGAAGGGGGCGGGGCCAGAGAGGGCGTGTTTTGTCATCACTAACGACAAACACGCCCCCCTCAAAGTGAGCATGTTGGTTCAATGCTCAGAGCCGCGCTATAGAGCTCTAGCATTAGAAAAAGGCCCTGAATTCGTTCTGCGCAGCGCAAGCAAATTTAATAACATGCTTGCGCTGTGTTGGCTTTTAAATTGTCTCTGGTGTCTTCACAAGTGGGATACCAGAGGACAAAAGGGCCAGGAAAGTGTATGGTGCATGTGTTTGGAGCCTGCTTGTGGGATTGCGTGTGTGTAGAGTGTGGTGTGGTATTGTGTAAATAGGTCAATTTCATTTGTGTTTGTGGTGTAATATGTGTGGCTAGGGGCTGTAGAGAGTGTGTGTATAGGGGGCATAGTGTTACAGGGGATGTAGCGAGTGTGTGTGTGTATAGGTGACGTAGTGTGTGTAGGGGTTGTAGAGAATGTGTATTTAGAGAATGTTGTTTGCGGACAAGGAATGTAGTGTGTGTGTGTAGGTGGTGCAGTGTGTGTGTGTGTGTGTGTGTGTATAGAGGATTAAGAGTGCATATAGAGTAAGGGATCTAGCGTGTATCTGGAGTGTAATGTGTGTAGTGGTGCTGTTGTGTGTGTGTGTGTGTATAATATATATATATATATATATATATATATATATATATATGTATTGTATGTGTGAGGGGTGCAGTGTGTGTGTATGTAAGAGGGGTGCTGTGTGTGAGGGTGTTTTTATCTGCCGTCAAATTCTAAGTTTCTAATTTTCTTTGTTAACTCACTGAGGGTTATTATATATACACATGTGTGTGCGAGGGTGCTGTCTGTGTCTGGGGGTTGCGGTGTGTGTGTGTCTGGGGGTTGCGGTGTGTGTGTGTCTGGGGGTTGCGGTGTGTGTGTGTCTGGGGGTTGCGGTGTGTGTGTGTCTGGGGGTTGCGGTGTGTGTGTGTCTGGGGGTTGCGGTGTGTGTGTGTCTGGGGGTTGCGGTGTGTGTGTGTGTCTGGGGGTGAATGTATTAAAAAAAAAAAAAAAAAGTTATATTCCCCCCTCCCTTCTTACCTTAGCCTGGGAGGGAGGTGGGGAGCCATTCTGCCATGAGGAGGGGGACCATGCTCCCTTCCCTGGTGGTCCAGTGGTTAGAGCCTGCAGGCTAGAGTTCACTCTCGCGAGATCTGAGCGTTGCCATGGTTACCGCGGCAGCGCTCAGAATCCCGCGAGAGGACCCGGCGGAGCTGCTGGATAGAGCTCCGCCGGTCCTCTCTTCCCTCCCTCACACCCCAGCAAGCGGCCGCATCTGAGTGCCTGTGGGCCGTTGAGGGAGATCTTTGATCTACCCACCGGCCCATGATAGCACACAGCGGGGCTGGCGCTCGGATAGTGCTGGGCCTGCAGGGGCGGCCGCAGGGATCCTGTGTGCCCGATGGCCAGTCAAGGCCTGGCTGGTTGACTTGTACAATCTTTGAATAGTATGGGTTTATTCACTGAACTCGGAATTATAGTGGCTGGTCTGGAGCCATTCTCCGCCGTGACGGGTATCAGAGCCATGTCAGCCCCAATGTGACGCTATAATTCAGAGTTTAATGAATCCGTTCCTTCCAATTCCACTCACAGCTGTGGAATCGGATAACCACCTCGCTGTTAGCATACTCACCCAGGCCAGTAAAGTCTCTTTCTCAGCCACGTGATAGATGAGCCGGAGGGGCCGTGCAGAGTTGTGGATGCGACAGTGAAGATATCTGTATAAATCAAAAAGCCTCTGCCTCTCGCTTTCGCTGGAATAAGGACCATCTGCCAGAGGGCTGCAAGAATAGCAGGCACCATAGTCACAAATTAATAATTAATACACATAACCCCTCCTACAAACTACAGTGCATGTCAAATCAGAATAACAAACTTCATTACTAAACCAGTGGTTTTCAAGCAGTCTGGTGTATTCCAGAATTCAGACCTTATAATATCTCTAAATCAAAGGTCAACATCAAAATTGGGCTTACCACGTCAGTTAATCAAAAATTATAAATTTTGACTAGAACTCCTTTTACTAACCCGTGGTACGCTTACCCCCAAAGGAACAATCCAGTGTCAAATCTAAGTGCAGGCGGCCCTTGCAATTAGGACCACCTGATGGGCCATGGGGGGCCCTTTTGTGCAATAAGGACCACCTGATGGGCCATGGGGGGGGCCCTTTTGTGCAATTAGGACCACCTGATGGGCCATGGGGGGCCCTTTTGTGCAATTAGGACCACCTGATGGGCCATGGGGGGCCCTTTTGTGCGCTGCGGCACTTTAACAGCGCGCCTGTGCCCCTTCCGACAGGAAGTGAGAGTAAGCCAAGCACTTCCTCCCGGCTCAAACATACACACCTGCATTTGTGTGTCTCTTTGTGTGTATCAATGTGTCTGTGCGCCTGTATGTGTGACAGGGTTTGCATTTGTGTGTGTGTGTGTGTGTGTGTGTCTCAGCATGTGTGGCAGTGTGTGTGTCTGCCTGTACATCTATATGCATATGTGTATCTGTATCAGTCTGTCAGTATGTGTATCAATGTGTCTATGCAACTGCATGTGTTTTAGTGTGTGTGTGTGTGTCTGTATCGCTGTAAGTCTGTGTATCTGCATGTGTGTCACTGATTAATCTGTGTGTCAGTATGTTTGTGTGTCTGTGCAACTGTATGTGTGTCAGTCTTTGCGTCTGTATGTGTATCTGCATGTGTGGCAGTGTTTGCATCTGTGTGTCTGTACATCTGTATCAGTAGGTCTGTGTATGTGCAACTGTATTTGTGTTAGTGTTTTCATCTCTGTGTGTTTATCTGCATTTGTGGAAGTGTTTTTATCCGTGTTTGTAGATATGTATGGGCCAGTGTGTCTGTGCAACTGTATGCGTGTCGGTGTTTGCATCTGTGTCTGTGTATCATTATGTGTGGCACTGTTTGTGTCTGTCTGTACATCTCTATGCGTCAGTATGTGTGTGTCTGTGTGCCTATATCTGTATGTGTATCAGTGAGTCTGTGCAACTGCATGTGTCAGTATGTTAGTGTGTATGTCAGTTTGTATATCTATATGTCTGTATATGTCAGTGTGTGTATCTGCACAACTGTATATGTATCTGTGGCGAAACCAACCTCGCCGCTGTACACTGGAGAAGCCTGGTTGCTCGCCTGCTCCCTTTAGACTATGGCCTTGCAGTTCAAACCTTTATTTTCCCTGCAGAAAGGCTTATTCGTGCCTTTCTGCCGGGGTGTTCGGTAGATTCAATCTACCGGACAAAGTAGCGATCTAAGGACCACCTGGGAACTGGAGTGTGCCATCAATTGACCACCCAGCAGCTGCGGTTAACCGCAACTTAATTGACGAACGCTGGGTGGCCTTTGTTCGTCGAAACGAACACGTGGCGACGGCCATCTTAAACTCCCGAACAGCGGTGTTTTGCCGTCGAGTGTCTGGAACTAAAATCGGACACTCGACTAGGCAAACACCGCTGAGACCTCCAGACTTCCGTGGATTTGTGCCTCAACTACCGAACGAGCCGCCGTTCGGTAGAAAGACTAATGTTCACATGGGGAGTCTAACGAACACAAGGAAACCCAAGGATGGCAAGCCGTTCGGGACTTTTTAATACGTTAACAGAGACTGACCGCAAGGCCAAACCTCATGGAACTATTTTCGGTCACTTTGCCTGTGTGGTCGGTCAAAACTTTAAACCTCCATAGCTCCCGAACTCCTAGTCTGATCTGGGTGATTTTTGAGTATGTTGCTCACCCAGATCAGGGCTATCAGGGGATCCCCTATTTAGGACTGTACTCTAGGTATTTGGGGTACATCCAGAAAATGGGGAAGTAATGCACATGATTAAAGGGATTATGTGTCATGCTGAGGGGAGGAGATGTGTGGGAGGTAATTCATGTGTGATTGGTGCATCGGGTAATGACTGTAAATCCCTCTCTTGCATAGGAGAATCCTTTATAAGCCAGTTGTGTTAATAAACGTGAGTTCCTGCTTAACCCTCAAAGTGAAGTGTCGTCTCATTCTTGGGGGGATTTGATTGTATGCCGATTGCCAGGAGTGTAAGCTGTTCGTATGACTTTTCCTGTTCGGCTGCTTCCAGGGTTCGTGTGTCTCTTGTTCGGGAGTTGGTGAATTTGTGTAGTTTGCAGTTCGGGAGATTGGTGATTGCAGTAGCTGCTGGTCTATCTGGAAGGGGATGAGCGAAACGGTCCGTCACAGTATAAGTGTGTGTTTCTGTATGCGTCAGCTTGTGTATTTGTACATCTGCATGTGTGTCGGTGTTTGCATCTGTACCTGCATAGGTGTGTTTCTCGCCGCTATGAGAAGCAGGAGGGAGCCTGGGGCAGAAGGTAGGCAGGGGAGCCTGGGGCAGAGAAATATATATCAATTTGAAATAACAGTAACTAAATTCATCACAAATATTTTGCTAATTTGAGGGTCACAATTTATGGAAATGGAATGCCAACGAGTACTCAAGTGAAAAAAGGTTGGGAAGCACTGGACTAAAAGTATGAACGTCTCTCTAGTAACTAGGACATTTACAGTATGACTGATGAATGATAGAAAGAAGGAGGGGTGCGCCTTATTGAAGTGTGAATCGATGCAATTACCAAAAAAGGTACCGCCCTCTCCTGGATTCCAGGGTGCAACCGGGCCTGGGATTGGCCAATCCTCACAACGTAATTTGCATTAAATAAATGATGGTCCAGGTACTCAAGGTAAATCCAATGACAACGTTTATAGGAGCAGATGAAAAGCAACATGTCGAGCTTGACTAAGGCCCTGTTGTGCGCCGAAAATGTTGCTTTTCATCTGCTCCAGTAAACCTGCTCATTGGATTTACCTTGAGTACCTGGACCATCATTTATTTATTAAAGTGTGCAGGCTGGGTACCACTGTACTAAATCTCAAGCTGCTGGCTCACACAATGCCCATTATGATCGTACAACGCCAGGCATGATATTCTACAGTCTGTCCAATGCCCGGTGTGATATTCTACAGTCTGTCCAATGCCCGGTGTGATATTCTACAGTCTGTCCAATGCCCGGTGTGATATTCTACAGTCTGTCCAATGCCCGGTGTGATATTCTACAGTCTGTCCAATGCCCGGTGTGATATTCTACAGTCTGTCCAATGCCCGGTGTGATATTCTACAGTCTGTCCAATGCCCGGTGTGATATTCTACAGTCTGTACAACGCCAGGTGTGATATTCTACAGTCTGTACAACGCCAGGTGTGATATTCTACAGTCTGTACAACGCCAGGCGTGATATTCTACAGTCTGTACAACGCCAGGCGTGATATTCTACAGTCTGTACAACGCCAGGCGTGATATTCTACAGTCTGTACAACGCCAGGCGTGATATTCTACAGTCTGTACAACGCCCGGTGTGATATTCTACAGTCTGTACAATGCCTGATGTGATATTCTACAGTCTGTACAATGCCCGGTGTGATATTCTACAGTCTGTACAACGCCCGGTGTGATATTCTACAGTCTGTACAATGCCCGGTGTGATATTCTACAGTCTGTACAATGCCCGGTGTGATATTCTACAGTCTGTACAATGCCAGGTGTGATATTCTACAGTCTGTACAATGCCCGGTGTGATATTCTACAGTCTGTACAATGCCCGGTGTGATATTCTACAGTCTGTACAATGCCCGGTGTGATATTCTACAGTCTGTACAATGCCCGGTGTGATATTCTACAGTCTGTACAATGCCCGGTGTGATATTCTACAGTCTGTACAATGCCCGGTGTGATATTCTACAGTCTGTACAATGCCCGGTGTGATATTCTACAGTCTGTACAATGCCCGGTGTGATATTCTTCTCTATCTCAGCATTATCTGAAAGTTACTAATTCACCTTCTACATTAAAGTGCCAGAGCTCTGATCACAGAGAGTAATAACTCTGTCCGGGCAGATTCCGGCCCTGCTGGGGCTCGGCCATGAGAGATACTGAAGAAGCAATAATTAAGCTATGAATAAACCAACCTTGTAAACTGGGGGAGCTGGCGGTAAACATCTGGCACATCCATTGGCTTGTACACAAAGTGAAGCAACTCAGGAACTCCTAGTGAAGTCACACTGTACACAGAGGAGCGCATGGCAGAAGAAAGTGCAGACAGTGAGTTTTGGGCTTCCATGGCCAGTTGGATCTTTTTCTTGCAGCCAGACACAGCATAGAAAGACTCTTTATCGGTGGAGAGCAGTACCAGACACACGGTGCACTCAGGGTCCAGGTAGGAGATATAGGCGTAGAAGTAGCCATCTGGATTGAAGCGAGGAAGGCAGATAGGTGTCCAGATCTCCCCTGCCTGGAATGCAGAAGATGCCCCAATGAGGTTCAGAAGGAGATGCAGGTCAGTGGGGTCCAGGCGGCAATCCTCAATGACAGCCCGCTCCTGCACGACGGTAACCAGCTGCTGCTCCGCCACCAAGATTGAGAAGACTAGATTTGGAGTGATGGACTTTGTGAGAATGGAGCTGAGAGAGTCACGCAGGGGGCAAGGCAGAGCCACACAGCGGACAGCCCCTAACAAGAAACCTGGGTCTGAATCCAACAAGTCTAAGAGGCTGTCTAGGATCTTCTCAGAGCCAGCCAGCAGGCGACGCAAGTCATAGTTCTTTTTACGCTCAAAGATTCGAGCCACGCTGGCCTGGGTCAACATGCTAATAATCTGGAAATACACGTACTGCAGCTCCCTTCTCAGCTGCTCCTCAGTCTGCGGGGCGCGGGACACTGACACCAGCACCAGGGGCCCCTGTTGCAGGAAAACCACCTTCTGATTATCTATATTTAAAAAAATAATATAAATAAATAAACCATCACGGCTCGAACTGGCACATAGCGTCACGTGAAATACTAGGGACAAGCCGTACGAACACGTGCGGCATTTATCAAATCCCATTCATCACCTTCCAGTAATCCAGGATCAAAAGTCTGTAATAAAATTTGTAATAAATAGCAGCGAACACGTTTTGGCATTTAAGCCTTCTTCTACTGGAAGGTGGTGAGTGGTCCCTACTGTGCAATATATATTAAAAAATAAACCTCACTATGTTTTATTTGTTTTTTATTCTTTGTCAATAAACAGATCTGAGGTGGAACTAGTTGATGTCCTGTATCCTGTAGCCATGAGTGGCAACATTGAGCCTTTATTACAGAGCCTGATATGGCTCCGTGTCATGTGAGTGACATTTCAACCCCACCCTTATATGGTTTTACCATTCTCACCATGTTTGTTGTGTTTCTTTGTTTTATTTTAGACATCTTCTACTGATTTGTGATATCAATCATAGCAAGTAATTGTTTGGATTTTAGAATTTATCCCTGTGACATAAGGTTTTTTTACCGATGTATATATTGGTTTGTTTGATTATGAACAGAAATGAGCAATTAAATTCATATTCACATCGCTCTGCGTACTTCCGCACAGCCTCAACCCTCTAGACTTGGAGCAAACATCCACAAAATGAGTCAAGTAATAGGGATGGTATCGGCAAGCTTGTTAATAAAGACGTGCATAGAACAGAACCCCGATCAGAAATCTCATTCAATGCCACTACAAGGAATCTAGAACGATATACTATGAAAAGCTTAATAAAATATAGTCTATAGGCTGTAAGCTCGTTCCTATAGTCTGTAAGCTCGTTTCTATAGTCTGTAAGCTCGTTTCTATAGTCTGTAAGCTCGTTTCTATAGTCTGTAAGCTCGTTTGAGCAGGGTCCTCTTCAACCTATTGTTCCTGTAATTTTTCTCGTAATTGTCCTATTTATTGTTACATCCCCCCTCTCAAAATATTGTAAAGCGCTACGGAATCTGTTGGCGCTATATAAATGGCAATAATAATAATAATAATAAAATACAGCTCATCTATAAACTGCGGCAATACTCCAGGTCACACACGCACTGCGGTCTTCACCAATTTGGGAAGTGGAAGGAACGGACCAGCGAATTGGGAGAAATAGCAGCATAACCCAGAATGATTGGTAAACTATAACGTGAACTGTGGTGAAATAAAAAATACAAAAACAAATTGTGAAGTTTAGGCCAATATAACCATGTGGAAAAAATCTCCAGCTCAGATTACGGCCACAGCCAGGGGCTGCTCTGTTCACGCTCGTGGTGTCTGCCAAACCAGAAACTGACCAGGGAATATATAAGACAAAATAGTCACGTTTGACAAATTCTCAAAATCTGCAGTATTTTACACTCCTGACAGTATCACTGCTGCTTATTGAGGAATCTATGCTCCGTGTGCATTGCGTAATACCTGAATAGATGGAGCGGATGGAATTATTCCCACTCTGTACAAAGCTCACCAACGCCATCATGACACCCATGGTGGACGACAGAGCCTCTTCGTTACCATAACGAGAGTAGATGGGTTTTCCTGCCTCACTCAAGACAAATACATGTTTCCTCCGGGCACGCCAGCCGTCGGCAGTGATGTCCTCATCACGCTGAATCTGAGCTGGTGACATTTCTGATGGGACATTTACAACCACCGATGGCAGAGAGGGAAAATCTCCACAGTCTTCCAAAGTGGAATCGGACAGTTTAGAGCTGCCATCGTCATGTTTCTCGTCTGAAAGTCCAGTAGATTTCAGCTCTAAATTCAAGTCTAAAGGGAAGGTTGAATGTCCCTCTTTTAAGTCCCCATCAGCAGAAACCCCTTGAGTGGTCTTCTCAATGCTCTTTATTGCTTCATCGTCCACGTTATATCCAGAGTTCTCACATAAAGTGTCTGCACCAGATATCACATTAAAGGGCTTTCTCTGAGGATTTCCCCACAGCTTCTGCTGCAAACACTCCTCCGGTGCAGTGACTGAAGGTGTGTGGTCCCCATAGGTGCTAGAGTCTGAAAGCACTGGAGCTACCTCTGTTCTCACTACTTGTTCTGGGGATCGAGGGCTTTCAGAATGATCACAAACTGTTTTTTCCACCCAGCTGTCAGGGATCAGCCGAGCTACATCCACATTGATATTTAAGGCTTTAAGTGATTCTGGAACATCATCCCCCAGGACAAAGTCATGTGACCCACTCTGTGCTGATTCATCACACGGATAGATGGAGACATCAGTCTTCTCCTCAGGGGTCCCATCAGATGGACAAAACACAGCACTGCAGGATGGGCTCTCCTGGTCCTCTACAGCATCTGTTGGCATAGAACAGAGCACACTGGTGGATGCTAGTATAAAGATGCACAGGAAATGGCTTATATTACATAAAGGCCACTCTCAATCTTAACCTACACCCATCAGACCTTGCCGAATAGACAAGCCGGATCTTATCCCGGCAAGAGACCCGCTGGCCCTGACCTCGAAATAGACCCATTGGGCCTGGCCTCTGCTATCTCTAGAACCCCCTCCATTTAGTCACTGTTGCCCTCTCTAGAACCTTCCCATCTCCTACCTGTGGCTCTCTCTTAAACACCCTCTATCTTGTACCAATGTCTCTCTCTACAGCCACACCTCCATCCAGTACCCGTGTCTCTCTCTAGAACTCCCCTCCATTCAGTACCCGTCGCTCTTTCTAGAACTCCCCTCCATCCAGTACCCGTGGCTCTCTCTAGAACTCCCCTCCATCCAGTACCCGTGGCTCTCTCTAGAACTCCCCTCCATCCAGTACCCGTGGCTCTCTCTAGAACTCCCCTCCATCCAGTACCCGTGGCTCTCTCTAGAACTCCCCTCCATCCAGTACCCGTGGCTCTCTCTAGAACTCCCCTCCATCCAGTACCCGTGGCTCTCTCTAGAACTCCCCTCCATCCAGTACCCGTGGCTCTCTCTAGAACTCCCCTCCATCCAGTACCCGTGGCTCTCTCTAGAGCTCCCCTCCATTCAGTACCCGTGACTCTCTCTAGAACTCCCCTCCATCCAGTACCCGTGGCTCTCTCTAGAACTCCCCTCCATCCAGTACCCGTGGCTCTCTCTAGAGCTCCCCTCCATTCAGTACCCGTGGCTCTCTCTAGAACTCCCCTCCATCCAGTACCCGTGGCTCTCTCTAGAACTCCCCTCCATCCAGTACCCGTGGCTCTCTCTAGAGCTCCCCTCCATTCAGTACCCGTGGCTCTCTCTAGAACTCCCCTCCATTCAGTACCCGTGGCTCTCTCTAGAGCTCCCCTCCATTCAGTACCCGTGGCTCTCTCTAGAGCTCCCCTCCATTCAGTACCCGTGGCTCTCTCTAGAGCTCCCCCCCATTCAGTACCCGTGGCTCTCTCTAGAACTCCCCCCCCCCCATTCAGTACCCATGGCTCTCTCTAGAACTCCCCTCCATTCAGTACCCGTGGCTCTCTCTAGAACTCCCCTCCATTCAGTACCCGTGGCTCTCTCTAGAACTCCCCCCCCCCCCATTCAGTACCCGTGGCTCTCTCTAGAACTCCCCTCCATCCAGTACCCGTGGCTCTCTCTAGAACTCCCCTCCATTCAGTACCCTTGGCTCTCTCTAGAACTCCCCTCCATTCAGTACCCTTGGCTCTCTCTAGAACTCCCCTCCATCCAGTACCCGTGGCTCTCTCTAGAACTCCCCTCCATCCAGTACCCGTGGCTCTCTCTAGAACTCCCCTCCATCCAGTACCCGTGGCTCTCTCTAGAACTCCCCTCCATCCAGTACCCGTGGCTCTCTCTAGAACTCCCCTCCATCCAGTACCCGTGGCTCTCTCTAGAACTCCCCTCCATTCAGTACCCGTGGCTCTCTCTAGAACTCCCCTCCATCCAGTACCCGTGGCTCTCTCTAGAACTCCCCTCCATCCAGTACCCGTGGCTCTCTCTAGAACTCCCCTCCATCCAGTACCCGTGGCTCTCTCTAGAACTCCCCTCCATTCAGTACCCGTGGCTCTCTCTAGAACTCCCCTCCATTCAGTACCCGTGGCTCTCTCTAGAACTCCCCTCCATTCAGTACCCGTGGCTCTCTCTAGAACTCCCCTCCATTCAGTACCCGTGGCTCTCTCTAGAACTCCCCTCCATCCAGTACCCGTGGCTCTCTCTAGAACTCCCCTCCATCCAGTACCCGTGGCTCTCTCTAGAACTCCCCTCCATCCAGTACCCGTGGCTCTCTCTAGAACTCCCCTCCATCCAGTACCCGTGGCTCTCTCTAGAACTCCCCTCCATCCAGTACCCGTGGCTCTCTCTAGAACTCCCCTCCATTCAGTACCCGTGGCTCTCTCTAGAACTCCCCTCCATTCAGTACCCGTGGCTCTCTCTAGAGCCCCCCTCCATTCAGTACCCGTGGCTCTCTCTAGAGCCCCCCTCCATTCAGTACCCGTGGCTCTATCTAGAACTCCCCTCCATTCAGTACCCGTGGCTCTCTCTAGAACTCCCCTCCATTCAGTACCCGTGGCTCTCTCTAGAACTCCCCTCCATCCAGTACCCGTGGCTCTCTCTAGAACTCCCCTCCATCCAGTACCCGTGGCTCTCTCTAGAACTCCCCTCCATTCAGTACCCGTGGCTCTCTCTAGAACTCCCCTCCATTCAGTACCCGTGGCTCTCTCTAGAGCCCCCCTCCATTCAGTACCCGTGGCTCTCTCTAGAGCCCCCCTCCATTCAGTACCCGTGGCTCTCTCTAGAGCTCCCCCCCCCATTCAGTACCCGTGGCTCTCTAGAACTCCCCCCCGCCCCCATTCAGTACCCGTGGCTCTCTCTAGAACTCCCCTCCATTCAGTACCCGTGGCTCTCTCTAGAACTCCCCTCCATTCAGTACCCGTGGCTCTCTCTAGAACTCCCCCCCCCCCATTCAGTACCCGTGGCTCTCTCTAGAACTCCCCTCCATTCAGTACCTGTGGCTCTCTCTAGAACTCCCCCCCCCCCCATTCAGTACCCGTGGCTCTCTCTAGAGCCCCCCTCCATTCAGTACCCGTGGCCCTCGCTAGAACTCCCCTCCATTCAGTACCCGTGGCTCTCTCTAGAGCCCCCCTCCATCCAGTACCCGTGGCTCTCTCTAGAGCCCCCCTCCATTCAGTACCCGTGGCTCTCTCTAGAGCTCCCCTCCATTCAGTACCCGTGGCTCTCTCTAGAGCTCCCCTCCATTCAGTACCCGTGGCTCTCTCTAGAACTCCCCTCCATTCAGTACCCGTGGCTCTCTCTAGAACTCCCCTCCATTCAGTACCCGTGGCTCTCTCTAGAACTCCCCTCCATTCAGTACCCGTGGCTCTCTCTAGAGCTCCCCTCCATTCAGTACCCGTGGCTCTCTCTAGAACTCCCCTCCATTCAGTACCCGTGGCTCTCTCTAGAACTCCCCTCCATCCAGTACCCGTGGCTCTCTCTAGAACTCCCCTCCATCCAGTACCCGTGGCTCTCTCTAGAACTCCCCCCCATTCAGTACCCGTGTCTCTCTCTAGAACTCCCCCCCATTCAGTACCCGTGGCTCTCTCTAGAACTCCCCTCCATTCAGTACCCGTGGCTCTCTCTAGAACTCCCCTCCATTCAGTACCCGTGGCTCTCTCTAGAACTCCCCTCCATTCAGTACCCGTGGCTCTCTCTAGAACTCCCCTCCATCCAGTACCATTTGCGGTGTTTCTACATGGCCCCCACTTAGAACTACTGGCACGCTCTGGCCCTCCTCTACTCAGTAGTATAGTCTCTCTCCCTAGATCCCATCCATCTATTACTGTTGGTTTCGTTCTCTCTAGAACTGTCCTTCCCTCACGCCTAGCACTCTCTTCACAACCCTATTCCCATAAATCAGTAGAGATTCTCTAAGTCTAGATCCCCCCTCCATTCAGTATATATGCCCCAACTCATTACTCTGCTGGAGGGATTCCTGCTGCTCACCTCTGTCATTGTCCTCACTGGTCGCATCCTGACCGTCCATCACCACATCTCCGTTAATTCCTGGAGTCAAGAATAAAAGAAATGAAATATAAAATGAATCTCCTACGAGTAGATAATAAATGTCTCAAGATGCAGGATTATATGATAATACCCCACCCTGCACTGATCAAGACCCCACCAGCACACTGGACACATGATGTGACATCACATGGCTCGTTACGAGCCTGAATCCAAGAATCACATGGACTATCAGCACCTGATACTGATTTACACCGACAATCTTCGGCTAACACTGTACATGAATGGGTTATTTACTAAAGAATGTGATGTCAGGAATCCAAAGCCAATTTAACATTTTAGGTTAAACTTACTGGATGACAATGTGAAACTACTTTCAATAAAATAATCAATAATAATCAATATCAATTATAATCGCCAATATCAAAAATATCAATTAAATCAGTCTCTGAAATACCAGCATTACCTCCCCCCATATAAACAATACCTCCCCCTCCCCCCCATACAAACACTACCTCCCCCCACTACCTTCCTCCCCCCATAAAAAGACTACCTCCCCCCACTACCTTCCTCCCCCCATATATAAACACTACCTCCCCCCATATAAACACTACCTCCCCCCACTACCTTCCTCCCCCCATATAAACACTACCTCCCCCATATATAAACTCTACCTCCCCCATATATAAACTCTACCTCCCCCCCATATAAACACTACCTCCCCCCACTACCTTCCTCCCCCCCATATAAACACTACCTCCCCCCCATATAAACATGACCTCCCCCCCAATATAAACACTACCCCCCATATAAACACTACCTCTCCCCCCCATATAAACACTACCTCTCCCCCCCATATAAACACTACCTCTCCCCCCCATATAAACACTACCTCTCCCCCCCATATAAACACTAACACACACCCATATAAACACTACCTCTGCCCCCCATATAAACACTACCTCTCCCCCCATATAAACACTACCTCCCCCCATATAAACACTACATCCCCCCCATATAAACACTACCTCTCCCCACCATATAAACACTACATCCCCCCATATAAACACTACATCCCCCCATATAAACACTACCTACCCCCATATAAACACTACCTCCCCCCCATATAAAAACTACCTCCCCCCCATATAAAAACTACCTCCCCCCCATATAAAAACTACCTCCCCCCCCATATAAACACTACCTCCTCCCCCATATAAACACTACCTCCTCCCCCCATATAAACACTACCTTCTCCCCCCATATAAACACTACCTTCCCCCCATATAAACACTACCTTCCCCCCATATAAACACTACCTCCCCCCCATATAAACACTACCTCCCCCCCCCCATATAAACACTACCTCCCCCATATAACCTACCCCCCCCCCCATATAAACACTACACCTCCCCCCCCATATAAACACTACCTCCCCCCCCATATAAACACTACCTCCCCCCCATATAAACACTACCTCCCCCCCATATAAACACTACCTCCCCCCCCATATAAACACTACCTCCCCCCCCATATAAACACTACCTCCCCCCCCATATAAACACTACCTCCCCCCCATATATAAACACTACTCCCCCCCCATATAAACACTACCTCCCCCCCCATATAAACACTACCTCCCCCCCATATAAACACTACCTCCCCCCATATAAACACTACCTCCCCCCCATATAAACACTACCTCCCCCCCCATATAAACACTACCTCCCCCCCATATAAACACTACCTCCCCCCCCATATAAACACTACCTCCCCCCCATATAAACACTACCTCCCCCCCATATAAACACTACCTCCCCCCCATATAAACACTACCTCCCCCCCATATAAACACTACCTCCCCCCCCATATAAACACTACCTCCCCCCCCATATAAACACTACCTCCCCCCCCCATATAAACACTACCTCCCCCCCCCATATAAACACTACCTCCCCCCCCATATAAACACTACCTCCCCCCCCCATATAAACACTACCTCCCCCCCCATATAAACACTACCTCCCCCCCATATAAACACTACCTCCCCCTCCCATATAAACACTACCTCCCCCCTCCCATATAAACACTACCTCCCCCCATATAAACACTACCTCCTCCCCCCATATAAACACTACCTCCTCCCCCCATATAAACACTACCTCTCCCCCCATATAAACACTACCTCCCCCCCCATATAAACTACCTCCCCCCCCCATATAAACACTACCTCCCTCCCCCATATAAACACTACCTCCCTCCCCCCATATAAACACTACCTCCCTCCCATATAAACACTACCTCCCCTCCCATATAAACACTACCTCCCCCCCATATAAACACTACCTCCCCCCCATATAAACACTACCTCCCCCCCATATAAACACTACCTCCCCCCCATATAAACACTACCTCCCCCCCCATATAAACACTACCTCACCACCTCCCATATAAACACTACCTCCCCTCCCATATAAACACTACCTCCCCTCCCATATAAACACTACCTCCCCTCCCATATAAACACTACCTCCCCCCCATATAAACACTACCTCCCCCCCCATATAAACACTACCTCCCCTCCCATATAAACACTACCTCCCCCATATAACACTACCTCCCCTCCCATATAAACACTACCCCCATATAAACACTACCTCCCCCCCATATAAACACTACCTCCCCTCCCATATAAACACTACCTCTCCCCCCATATAAACACTACCCCCCATATAAACACTACCTCCCCCCCCATATAAACACTACCTCCCCCCCCATATAAACACTACCTCCCCTCCCATATAAACACTACCTCCCCTCCCATATAAACACTACCTCCCCCCCCATATAAACACTACCTCCCCCCATATAAACACTACCTCCCCCCCCCATATAAACACTACCTCCCCCCCCCATATAAACACTACCTCCCCCCCCCATATAAACACTACCTCCCCCCCCCATATAAACACCTCCCCCCCCCATATAAACACTACCTCCCCCCCCATATAAACACACCTCCCCCCCCTATAAAACACTACCTCCCCCCCCCATATAAACACTACCTCCCCCCCATATAAACACTACCTCCCTCCCATATAAACACTACCTCCCCTCCATATAAACACTACCTCCCCCCCCATATAAACACTACCTCCCCCCCATATAAACACTACCTCCCCTCCCTATAAACACTACCTCCCCCCCCCATATAAACACTACCTCCCCCCCATATAAACACTACCTCCCCCCCCATATAAACACTACCTCCCCCCATATAAACACTACCTCCCCCCCATATAAACACTACCTCCCCCCCATATAAACACTACCTCCCCCCCCATATAAACACTACTCCCCCCCCATATAAACACTACCTCCCCCCCCATATAAACACTACCTCCCCCCCATATAAACACTACCTCCCCCCCCCATATAAACACTACCTCCCCCCCATATAAACACTACCTCCCCCCCCATATAAACACTACCTCCCCCCCATATAAACACTACCTCCCCCCCCATATAAACACTACCTCCCCCCCCATATAAACACTACCTCCCCCCCCATATAAACACTACCTCCCCCCCATATAAACACTACCTCCCCCCCCATATAAACACTACCTCCCCCCCCATATAAACACTACCTCCCCCCCCATATAAACACTACCTCCCCCCCCCATATAAACACTACCTCCCCCCCATATAAACACTACCTCCCCCCCATATAAACACTACCTCCCCCCCCATATAAACACTACCTCCCCCACCCCCATATAAACACTACCTCCCCCCCCATATAAACACTACCTCCCCCCCATATAAACACTACCTTCCCCCCCATATAAACACTACCTCCCCCCCCCATATAAACACTACCTCCCCCCCCCCATATAAACACTACCTCCCCCCCATATAAACACTACCTCCCCCCATATAAACACTACCTCCCCCCCCCATATAAACACTACCTCCCCCCCTCCATATAAACACTACCTCCCCCCCCATATAAACACTACCTCCCCCCCCATATAAACACTACCTCCCCCCCATATAAACACTACCTCCCCCCCCATATAAACACTACCTCCCCCCCATATAAACACTACCTCCCCCCCCCATATAAACACTACCTCCCCCCATATAAACACTACCTCCCCCCATATAAACACTACCCCCCCCCCATATAAACACTACCTCCCCCCCATATAAACACTACCTCCCCCCCCCATATAAACACTACCTCCCCCCCATATAAACACTACCTCCCCCCCATATAACACTACCTCCCCCCCAATATAAACACTACCTCCCCCCCATATAAACACTACCTCCCCCCCATATAAACACTACCTCCCACCCCCCCACACATATATAAACACTACCTCCCCCCCCATAAAACACTACCTCCCCCCATATAAACACTACCTCCCCCCCCCATATAAACACTACCTCCCCCCCCCCATATAAACACTACCTCCCCCCATATAAACACTACCTCCCCCCATATAAACACTACCTCCCCCCCATATAAACACTACCTCCCCCCCCCCATATAAACACTACCTCCCCCCCCCATATATAAACACTACCTCCCCCCCCATATAAACACTACCTCCCCCCATATAAACACTACCTCCCCCCCCCCCATATAAACACTACCTCCCCCCCCCCCATATAAACACTACCTCCCCCCCCATATAAACACTACCTCCCCCCCCCATATAAACACTACCTCCCCCCCCATATAAACACTACCTCCCCCCCCATATAAACACTACCTCCCCCCATATATAAACACTACCTCCCCCCCATATAAACACTACCTCCCCCCCCCATATATAAACACTACTCCACCCCCATATAAACACTACCTCCCCCCCATATAAACACTACCTCCCCCCCATATAAACACTACCTCCCCCCCATATATAAACACTACCTCCCCCCATATAAACACTACCCCCCCCCATATAAAACACTACCTCCCCCCATATAAACACTACCTCCCCCCCATATATAAACACTACCTCCCCCCCCATATAAACACTACCTCCCCCCATATAAACACTACC
Organism: Pelobates fuscus; assembly: GCF_036172605.1. Taxonomy (NCBI): domain Eukaryota; kingdom Metazoa; phylum Chordata; class Amphibia; order Anura; family Pelobatidae; genus Pelobates; species Pelobates fuscus. The sequence goes on from NC_086325.1 coordinate 171,212,943, forward strand.
TCCCCCCATATAAACACTACCTCCCCCCCCATATAAACACTACCTCCCCCCCATATAAACACTACCTCCCCCCCCCCCATATAAACACTACCTCCCCCCCCATATAAACACTACCTCCCCCCCCATATAAACACTACCTCCCCCCCCCCATATAAACACTACCTCCCCCCCCCATATAAACACTACCTCCCCCCCCCCATATAAACACTACCTCCCCCCCCCCATATAAACACTACCTCCCCCCCCCATATAAACACTACCTCCCCCCATATAAACACTACCTCCCCCCATATAAACACTACCTCCCCCCCATATAAACACTACCTCCCCCCCCCATATAAACACTACCTCCCCCCCCATATATAAACACTACCTCCCCCCCCATATAAACACTACCTCCCCCCATATAAACACTACCTCCCCCCCATATAAACACTACCTCACCCCCCATATAAACACTACCTCCCCCCCATATTAACACTACCTCCCCCCCCCCATATAAACACTACCTCCCCCCCCCCATATAAACACTACTCCCCCCCCATATAAACACTACCTCCCCCCCCATATAAACACTACCTCCCCCACCCCATATAAACACTACCCCCCCCCCATATATAAACACTACCTCCCCCCCATATAAACACACCTCCCCCCCATATAAACACTACCTCCCCCCCATATAAACACTACCTCCCCCCCCCCATAAAAACACTTACCCCCCCCCCATATATAAAACACTACCTCCCCCCCCATATAAACACTACCTCCCCCCCCATATAAACACTACCTCCCCCCCCCATATAAACACTACCTCCCCCCCATATAAACACTACCTCCCCCCCATATATAAACACTACCTCCCCCCCCATATATAAACACTACCTCCCCCCCATATAAACACTACCTCCCCCCACCCATATAAACACTACCTCCCCCCCATATATAAACACTACCTCCCCCCCCCCATATAAACACTACCTCCCCCCCTATATAAACACTACCTCCCCCCCCATATAAACACTACCTCCCCCCCATATAAACACTACCTCCCCCCCATATAAACACTACCTCCCATCCCATATAAACACTACCCCCCCCCCATATATAAACACTACCTCCCCCCATATAAACACTACCTCCCCCCCATATAACACTACCTCCCCCCCATATAAACACTACCTCCCCCATATAAACACTACCTCCCCTCCCATATAAACACTACCTCCCCCCCACCCATATAAACACTACCTCCCCCCATATAAACACTACCTCCCCCCCCATATAAACACTACCTCCCCCCCATATAAACACTACCTCCCCCCCATATAAACACTACCTCCCCCCCATATAAACACTACCTCCCCCCCCATATAAACACTACCTCCCCCCCCATATAAACACTACCCTCCCCCCCCATATAAACACTACCCTCCCCCCCCATATAAACACTACCTCCCCCCCCATATAAACACTACCTCCCCCCCATATAAACACTACCTCCCCCCCCATATAAACACTACCTCCCCCCCATATAAACACTACCTCCCCCCCATATAAACACTACCTCCCCCCCATATAAACCACTACCTCCCCCCCCATATAAACACTACCTCCCCCCCCCATATAAACACTACCTCCCCCCCATATAAACACTACCTCCCCCCCATATAAACACTACCTCCCCCCCCATATAAACACTACCTCCCCCCCATATAAACACTACCTCCCCCCATATAAACACTACCTCCCCCCCCATATAAACACTACCTCCCCCCCCCCATATAAACACTACCTCCCCCCCCCCATATAAACACTACCTCCCCCCATATAAACACTACCTTCCCCCCCATATAAACACTACCTCCCCCCCATATAAACACTACCTCCCCCCCCCATATAAACACTACCTCCCCCCATATAAACACTACCTCCCCCCCATATAAACACTACCTCCCCCCCCCCATATAAACACTACCTCCCCCCCCATATAAACACTACCTCCCCCCCCCATATAAACACTACCTCCCCCCCCATATATAAACACTACCTCCCCCCCCATATAAACACTACCTCCCCCCCCATATATAAACACTACCTCCCCCCCATATAAACACTACCTCCCCCCCCATATAAACACTACCTCCCCCCCCACATATAAACACTACCTCCCCCCCATATATAAACACTACCTCCCCCCCATATAAACACTACCCCCCCCCATATAAACACTACCTCCCCCCCATATAAACACTACCTCCCCCCCCATATAAACACTACCTCCCCCCCATATAAACACTACCTCCCCCCCATATAAACACTACCTCCCCCCCATATAAACACTACCTCCCCCCCATATATAAACACTACCTCCCCCCCCCATATAAACACTACCTCCCCCCCATATAAACACTACCTCCCCCCACCCATATATAAACACTACCTCCCCCCCATATAAACACTACCTCCCCCCCATATAAACACTACCTCCCCCCCCCCATATAAACACTACCTCCCCCCCCATATAAACACTACCTCCCCCCCCCCATATAAACACGACCTCCCCCCATATAAACACTACCTCCCCCCCATATAAACACTACCTCCCCCCCCCCATATAAACACTACCTCCCCCCCCATATATAAACACTACCTCCCCCCCATATATAAACACTACCTCCCCCCCCATATAAACACTACCTCCCCCATATAAACACTACCTCCCCCCCCCATATAAACACTACCTCCCCCCCCCCCCATATAAACACTACCTCCCCCCCCATATAAACACTACCTCCCCCCCCCATTATAAACACTACCTCCCCCCCCAAATAAACACTACCTCCCCCCCCCATATAAACCTACCTCCCCCCCATATATAAACACTACCTCCCCCCCATATAAACACTACCTCCCCCCCCATATATAAACACTACCTCCCCCCCATATAAACACTACCTCCCCCCCATATAAACACTACCTCCCCCCCCCATATAAACACTACCTCCCCCCCATATATAAACACTACCTCCCCCCCATATAAACACTACCCCCCCCATATAAACACTACCTCCCCCCCATATAAACACTACCCCCCCCCATATATAAACACTACCTCCCCCCCCATATAAACACTACCTCCCCCCCATATAAACACTACCTCCCCCCCATATAAACACTACCTCCCCCCCCCATATAAACACTACCTCCCCCCCATATAAACACTACCTCCCCCCCCCCATATATAAACACTACCTCCCCCCCCATATAAACACTACCTCCCCCCATATAAACACTACCTCCCCCCCCCCATATAAACACTACCTCCCCCCCCCATATAAACACTACCTCCCCCCCCCCATATAAACACTACCTCCCCCCCCCCATATAAACACTACCTCCCCCCCCCATATAAACACTACCTCCCCCCATATAAACACTACCTCCCCCCATATAAACACTACCTCCCCCCCATATAAACACTACCTCCCCCCCCATATTAACACTACCTCCCCCCCCATATATAAACACTACCTCCCCCCCCATATAAACACTACCTCCCCCCCATATAAACACTACCTCCCCCCCATATAAACACTACCTCCCCCCCCATATAAACACTACCTCCCCCCCATATAAACACTACCTCCCCCCCCCATATAAACACTACCTCCCCCCCCCCATATAAACACTACCTCCCCCCCCATATAAACACTACCTCCCCCCCCATATAAACACTACCTCCCCCCCCCCATATAAACACTACCTCCCCCCCCATATATAAACACTACCTCCCCCCCCATATAAACACTACCTCCCCCCCATATAAACACTACCTCCCCCCCATATAAACACTACCTCCCCCCCCACCCATATAAACACTACCCCCCCCCCATATATAAACACTACCTCCCCCCCCATATAAACACTACCTCCCCCCCATATAAACACTACCTCCCCCCCCCATATAAACACTACCTCCCCCCCCATATATAAACACTACCCCCACCCCCATATATAAACACTACCTCCCCCCCCATATATAAACACTACCTCCCCCCCCATATAAACACTACCTCCCCCCATATAAACACTACCTCCCCCCCATATATAAACACTACCTCCCCCCCCATATAAACACTACCTCCCCCCCCATATTATAAACACTACCTCCCCCCCCCATATAAACACTACCTCCCCCCCCATATAAACACTACCTCCCCACCCATATAAACACTACCTCCGCCCCCATATAAACACTACCTCCCCCCCCCATATAAACACTACCCCCCCCCCATATATAAACACTACCTCCCCCCCATATAAACACTACCTCCCCCCCCATATAAACACTACCTCCCCCCCATATAAACACTACCTCCCCCCCCCCATATAAACACTACCTCCCCCCCCCCCATATAAACACTACCTCCCCCCCCCCCATATAAACACTACCTCCCCCCCCCCCATATAAACACTACCTCCCCCCCCCATTACCGGACATGGGGGCTCCGTGCCCGCGCTCCGCCCGGCTCAGACTCGGGAACGCGCATTAAGACACTAACACAGCTGACAGTGGGCGGAGAGAAATCTTCAGCCAATCACATTTCGGGGGCGGGGCTCACTAGAGCGACAATCTTTTCGGCCGTTGTGAGTTCTAAACCTGGAAAATTTTGCGGCGCACGCGCAGTGGTTCAGCGTCATCGGAAATCCCGGGCTCCGGGAACATGGCGGCTACAGCAAGGAAGTGTCATGTATGTCTCTGGTATTTAGAGCTCACACTGCGGCCTGTGTTTGCGGATGGTAGAGGTGGAGTTTGGTTTATGTCGCCTTCATAGAGGGCGGCCATTTTATTGACAGGGCAAAACCCCATTCTGTATGGATGTCCTGTGTGCTGGATGGGCCCCTGGGAGCCTCAGTGGGCTACTGAACTTCTCATACATTTATATTTACTAAACAATCTGATAAATTCAAAACATTTAATCTGGTCTGTCTGAGCTAAATTAATAATAATAATAATAAATAATAATAATAAATTTATCTGTGAGCTAAATTAATAATAATAAATAGTAATCATAAATCTATCTGTGAGCTAAATTAATAATAATAAATAGTAATAATAAATCTATTGTGAGCTAAATTAATAATAATAATAAATCTATCTGTGAGCTAAATTAATAATAATAAATAGTAATAATAAATCTATCTGTGAGCTAAATTAATAATAATAAATAGTAATAATAAATCTATCTGTGAGCTAAATTAATAATAATAATAAATCTATCTGTGAGCTAAATTAATAATAATAAATAGTAATAATAAATCTATCTGTGAGCTAAATTAATAATAATAAATAATAATAATAAATATATTGTGAGCTAAATTAATAATAATAAATAATAATAATACATCTATATGTGAGCTAAATTAATATTAATAAATAGTAATAATAAATTAATACTAATAAATAATTAATCTATATGTGAGCTAAATAAATATTAATAAATAGGAAAAACAAATATACTGTGAGATAAATTAATAATAATAAATAATAATAATACATCTATATGTGAGCTAAATAAATATTAATAAATAGTAATAATAAATATACTGTGAGCTAAATTAATAATAATAAATAATTAATCTATATGTGATCTAAATTAATATTAATAAATAGTAATAATAAATATATTGTGAGCTAAATTAATAATAATAAATCTATATGTGAGCTAAATAAATATTAATAAATAGTAATAATAAATATATTGTGAGCTGAATTAATAATAATAAATGTATTTGTGAGCTAAATTAATATTAATAAATAGTAATAATAAATATACTGTGAGCTAAATAAATAATAATAATTAATCCATATGTGAGCTAAATTAATATTAATAAATAGTAATAATAAATATATTGTGAGCTAAATTAATAATAATAAATCTATATGTGAGCTAAATTAATATTAATAAATAGTAATAATAAATATACTGTGAGCTAAATAAATATTAAATAATTAATCTATATGTGAGCTAAATTAATATTAATAAATAGTAATAATAAATATATTGTGAGCTAAATTAATAATAATAAATCTATATGTGAGCTAAATAAATATTAATAAATAGTAATAATAAATATACTGTGAGCTAAATAAATAATAATAATTAATCCATATGTGAGCTAAATTAATATTAATAAATAGTAATAATAAATATATTGTGAGCTAAATTAATAATAATAAATCTATATGTGAGCTAAATTAATATTAATAAATAGTAATAATAAATATATTGTGAGCTAAATTAATAATAATAAATCTATTTGTGAGCTAAATTAATATTAATAAATATATTGTAAGCTAAATTAATAATAATAAATCTATATGTGAGCTAAATTAATATTAATAAATAGTAATAATAAATATATTGTGAGCTAAATTAATAATAATAAATCTATATGGTAGCTAAATTAATATTAATAAACAGTAATAATAAATATATTGTGAGCTAAATTAATAATAATAATAAATCTATATGTGAGCTAAATTAATATTAAGAAATAGTAATAATAAATATATTGTGAGCTAAATTAATAATAAATCTATATGTGAGCTAAATTAATATTAAGAAATAGTAATAAATAATTAATCTATCTGGGAGCTAAATTAATCATAATAAATCTGTCTGTGAGCTAAATTAATAATAATTATAATAACTCTATGTGATCTAAATTAATAATAGTAAAAAATATATCTGTGAGCTAAATTAATAATAAATAATAATAAATCTATATGTGAGCTACATTAATAATAATAAATAATGCTAATAAATCTATTTGTGAGCTAAATTAAAAATAATAATCTGTCTGTGAGCTAAATTAATAATAATAAATCTATCTGTGAGCTAAATTAATAATAATAAATCTATCTGTGAGCTAAATTAATAATAATAAATCTATCTGTGAGCTAAATTAATACTATAATGGTTTGTAATTGCCCCCGAATATATTTGTATAATGTTATCAGATCCCCTCTGAGGCACAGTTTTCCCAAACTAAAGAGATTTACATTGTGGCTGAACCAACCTCGCCACTGAGAACTGGAGAAGCCTGGTTGCTAGCCTCCTGCCCAGTGATTATGGTCCCTGGGAGATATTGCCCTTTAAGGGACTGAATTGGGGCTTATGGACTGCTACCATAATGTACTGACCCTTTAAGAACTACATTTGGGCATGTTTTAGTTTATATTGTTGCTGCTACTGGCCCTTTTAGAATCATCCGTGGACATATTGGGACGTTTGGGAATAATGTCCCTTTAAGACTTTGTAACATATCACAGTAATACTGTCTTAAATATTATGTAGGTATTTATGTGTTCAGTTAAACTGGGGATATGTAGAAATGTGTGTTTTATGTGTTAAATGTATCAGTATGTAATTTTATGTCTTTTACTGTCTTTTTGTCTGCCATGTGGGTAATGGAGTTTTGCCTCAGTCCTTGGAGATAATTAGATTCCTTCCCCAATTATCTCCAGGCCAGAGGGGAGGGATTGTGAGGCATTGTGGGAGGTAACCAGTCTGAGCTGGAAAGCTAGGGGTTTTAAAAGATACTATTACTAACTTTTGAACCCCTGGTCTGATCCATGCCATTTTTTAATATGTTGTTCCCCTGAATGGATTGATTGTGGATATGTAATTTTGTGTGAATGTGATGTATGATGTTTTGAAGTTATAAATATTGTGTAAAAAGTATATTTTAAACTGTATGAATAATGGGATTATGTGTCACACTAAGGGAAGGGGATGTGTGGGAGGTAACATCTAAGTCATTGGTTATTTTATGCCTCCCCCTGGGTGTGGCCTGTATGTGTGAGTTGGAAATAAAAGCCAGGCTGGATGAGCCAGTCCTCAGTTCCTGCTTAACCCTCAAAGCGATGTGTCGTCTCGTACTTTGGGGGAATTGGATTGTATGCTGACTGCCAGGAGTGTAAGCTGATGTCTGCTTTTCTTGTTCAGCTGTTCCAGTGTTCGTGTGGTTCCAGTCGGGAGAGTGGTGTTTGCAGTAGCTGCCTGTGCATCTGGAAAGGGGGATATCGCCTAAACTGGGTATTATCCTCCTGTAAGTGAAACGGTCCGTTACAATTACCACTAAGGGGGTGGGGGGTAAGGGAAGGTCTACTAAGGGGTTTCGGAGAGGGAGGACCACTAAGGGGGGAAGAGGGCAAGGACCACTAAGGAGAACTTGTTAAGACACTCACAGCTTAAATGGATGAAACCGCCGTTTAGCCGATCTTCCCCCTTTTCAGAGACACAGGCTCTATTATAGTAGACCGCCAAACTCCCGAACGGAGTGCAAGGGAACGCGGTAAATCCACGAACCAAGAATCTGGCGAACTCCTTCCACGGCTAAAACAGGCAAAATAAATATTTCCAAGTAGCAATCCCCCCAAACACGAGACCAAGCTCCGTCTTGAGGGTCAAGCAGTGGTCTGTTTAATGAGGGCTACCTGCCCGGTATTTATGCAGGTCTCCCACCTGGTGGACACTGCCCTAGGGGACCAGATGGAAGACTGGGACACATATCGTACAGTAGCCAATCACAGTGGCTCAGGTTTAAGCGCTCCCCTTTACATGCATAAATCCCTTCTCTCTATCCTGGAGATAATTGGTAAGAAACCTAATTATCTCCAGGGATAGAGGCAAATCGCCATTTTACATGGTATATTAAAAACATATAAAAATACATAACTATACAAATACCGAATACGTTGGATTTGTGTAACGTATCCCCAGATAGCCTGGATCTGAGTGCATATTTCTACCGAATAGCGCTCAGACCCAATGCACACAGTTCAATCACATGGAGTCAAAGTCTTTCACATGTCTTTCGGTATACGATTGACTCCATGGGATGGCTATCTGGGTTAAGTCCATTCGTATCATCCAAACTCCCGAACGGACTGGTGTTCGTATGCCTTGACGAAAAAGGAGGGCGATCGGCAGTTTCAGCGGTGTTCGGTAGGAAAAAGTGTCCGTTTATAGTTCCATGAGTTCTTTGTCGAACACCGCTGTTCATTTGCGTGTTTAAAATGGCCGCCACCTCGTGGTCGGCATACGAACGACGATCACCCTGCATACGGTTAGATTGAAGAGGTGTCTGCGGTTAAGCACAACGTTCTAATTGGGGCCAAAATGTTAACCAGGAGCACACTTCTCTTCTGGGTGGCCGTCCGTTCGGTAGTTTTGTTCGGTATAATCCTGCAATAAACGAACAAGGGCATACGGACAGGTAATTCCACGAATGGAGATAAAACAGACGAACCAGCAATAGTAGTTATACAGATGGATCTGTCACACGGCTCCCTCCTTGTGGGACACTCCGGCAGACCCGGCTTGACCCTTTGGCGGGTCAACTTGGGGATGACCGGACTAGGAGGTGGGAGGGATGTCAGTTTGCCAGGACAATCCATCAGCATTCCCGTTCTGCTTACCGGGTCGGTAGCTGATGGTGAAGTTATACAGTTGTAGGGCTAAACTCCACCGCAGCAGTCTACCATTGTCTCCTGGGAACCGGTTAAGCCAGACAAGGGGATTGTGGTCCGTTATAAGGGAAAATTCCTGTCCGTATAAATAGGGGCTCAACTTCTTCAATGCCCAGACCAGGGCTAAACACTCCTTCTCCACGGCCGCATAGCTCACCTCCCGAGGTAGTAACTTTCTGCTGAGATATGCGACAGGGTGCTCTCCTTCATCTTCCCCGACCTGGCTCAGCACAGCCCCCAGTCCATACATGGAAGCATCTGTGTGGACAAGAAAGCGTTTGTTAGGGACTGGGACAGCCAGCACAGGGGCATTCACAAGAGCCTGCTTTAGTTCCTGAAACGCGGCTTCACAAGCTGGAGACCACAGGACCTGCTTAGGCATATTCTTCTTAGTAAGGTCAGTCAGGGGCTTGGCGATAGTACTGTAGTCAGGGACAAAACGTCGGTAGTACCCTGCCGTCCCCAAGAAAGCTAACACTTGGGTCTTCGTGATAGGTGTGGGCCAGTTAGCCACTGCCTCTACCTTGGCTGGCTCTGGTCTCTGGCTCCCACACCCCACTCGGTGACCCAGGTACTGTACTTCAGCCATGCCTAGATGGTCTGGTTTCAAGGTCAGGCCAGCGGCCCGAATCTTGTCCAGAACCACCCCTACATGCACCAGGTGTTCCTCCCAGGACTCACTGTAGACCGCAATGTCATCCAGGTATGCACAAGCAAATTCCTGAAAGCCATCGAGAAGCCTATCCACCATACGCTGGAAGGTAGCCGGAGCATTTTTCATCCCAAATGGCATGACCTTAAACTGGTACAGGCCAAATGGGGTGACAAATGCCGACTTGGGGATAGCATCCTTGGCCAGGGGATTTTGCCAATAGCCCTTACACAGGTCTATGGTGGTCAGATAGCGTCCCCTGGCAATAGAGTCTAATAATTCGTCTACCCAGGGCATCGGGTAGGCGTCAGTGGTGGTCCTCTCGTTGAGCCGCCTGTAGTCCACACAGAACCGGGTGGTCCCATCTTTCTTAGGCACTAGGCACTTTCAGGCGAGGCCCAAGGGCTGTCAGAGTGTTCAATAACTCCAAGCCAAGTCATCTCCAGTATCTCCTTCCGCATTCCTTCCCGGACTGCTTCAGGGATACTGTTACGGCTGCTAATGTGGTCCAGCATGCAGAAACTATGTAAACATATACATAAGAAAGGAAAGGAAAGAAAAGGACCTTAGAATGGCCGGACTAATACGCTAGAGACAGAGAATGGTCAAAGGGAAAGCCGAGGTCAAGGAAGCCAGAAATACACAATACCGTTTACACAAGCCAAGTCAGGGAAACCAAAATTCGGAATAACCAGGGAAAAGCCAAGATCAGTATGCCAGGAAATCAGATTCACACAGATAAACGCACTCTCAGGAAACCAGGAACAGGAAACCACGACAGGGCAATGCACTGGGGTGAGTTAGGGATTTAAATATCCCTCTCTATGCTCTGATTGGTCAGAGGGCGACCTCTGACCCCAGAACGTGTGTGTGTTGACGTTGTGACGTCACGTGCACGCTAGTATAATTTTCGGGGGCGGAGCCCAGAAGACCTAGAGGAGCGGTTGCCGGATCGCCGACGAGCAGGTAAGCTCGGGATGTCGGCGGGGCCGTGCCGATCAGGCACGGCTGTGCCATGCGGCGGGCCAGTGACCGCAACAGTACCCCCCACTTGAAGACCGCTCACCGGGCAGGAAGGAGCGGGCTTAAGAGGTAAGCGGTTGTGAAGCAACCGGACAAGACGGGGCTCATGAACCCGGTCAGCAGGAACCCATCAACATTCCTCTGGACCATACCCAATATAGAACGAACTTAATATTCCTCCTGGTCACCCACTACCAAGGGCAGAGGAGGAGCAGTCACTCGATTGTATCGATTGCAAGTAAGAGGCTTGAGCAAAGATACATGAAAAGAACTGGCAATCCTCATATGGGAAGGGAGTGCCAAGGAATAGGTCACCGGGTTGATACGTCGGAAGACCCGAAAAGGATCTATGTACCGAGGGGCAAATTTCATGGAAGGAACCTTAAGTTTGACATGACGTCTGGTTTTACCACACCTTGTCTCCCGGTTGATAGACAGGATTGGCACCCAGTCTCTTGTCAGCTTGGACCTTCACACGTTTTGATGCCTTTTGCAGTGCTGAATGAACGGAATTCCAAGTGTCATGAATAGAATCCAAATGAGTGTTCAAAGCAGGAATGTCCGTGTCCGAAAATTCAGAAGGGAAAACCGTGGAGTGATAACCCTGATTTACAAAAAACCCTGATTTACAAAAAATGGACTATGATTAGAAGATTCATGAGTCGCATTATTCCTGGCGAACTCAGCCATGGGTAAGAGCTCATACCTGTTAGACTGATTGGCATCAATAAAACAGCGTATATACGATTCTAAAGACTGATTGTCTCTCTCTGCTGCGCCATTAGTTTGAGGGTGGTATGCTGAGAAAAATGAAAGTTCGATACCCAATTGCTTACAAAAGGTACGCCAAAACCTAGAAATAAATTGGGTACCTCTGTCAGATACTATGTTTTTAGGCACTCCGTGCAACCGAAAGATCTCTTTCAAGAATATTTGTACAAGATCTTGAGCAGATGGTAATTTTTTAAGAGGTACAAAATGTGCAATTTTTGAGAATCTATCGACGACCATAAGGATTGTATTAAACCCGTAAGGGTAAGTCCACAATGAAATCCATGGCTAAAGGGGTCCATGGAGCATTAGGTATGGGCAGTGGTTGTAACAGTCCAGGAGGTGATCTGTGGGAGACTTTAGAAACGGCACATATTTGACATGCCCCTACATAATCTTTGATGTCGTTCCTAAGTGTAGGCCACCAAAACCTTCTGGAGATAGCAGATAGAGTTTTATGGACTCCAGGATGACCTGCTGTTAGATTATCATGGAATAAATCAAGTACCTTTTTTCTTAATGGTGGTGAAACGTACAGTTTATCCAGAGGTTTCTCCACGGGTGCCTGAGTTTGATCTGCTATTATGGCACAGAAGAGTGGAGAAGAGACTTCGGAAACTGTAGTGGCAATAAGGCATTCTGGAGGTATGATAGGGATTACCTCTTGTTCAGGGGCTTCATCTGTCTCAAACTGTCTAGACAGCGCATCTGCCTTATTGTTTTTGGTCCCAGGCCTATATGTAATTACGAAATTGAATCGGGAAAGGAACAATGACCATCTAGCCTGACGAGAGGACAATCTCTTAGCGTCCCCAATGTAAGCCAAATTCTTGTGATCGGTAAAAATCAGAAGTGGCTCTTTGGAACCTTCCAAGAGATGCCTCCATTCCTTAAAGGACCACTCTAGTGCCAGGAAAACATACTTGTTTTCCTGGCACTAGAGTGTCCTGAGGGTGCCCCCACCCTCAGGGTCCCACTCCCGCCCGGCTCTGGAAAGGGGAAAAGGGGTAAAACTTACCTTTTCCAGCACTAGGCGGGGAGATCTCTGCCTCCGATCCTCCTCCGTTCCACCCCGTCGGCTGAATGCGCACGCGCGGCGAGAGCTGCGCGCGCATTCAGCAGGTCGCATAGGAAAGCATTTACAATGCTTTCCTATGGACGCTTGCGTGCTCTAACTGTGATTTTCACAGTGAGAATCACGCAAGTGCCTCTAGCGGCTGTCAGTGAGACAGCCACTAGAGAATTAGGGGGAAGGCTTAACCAATTTATAAACATAGCAGTTTCTCTGAAACTGCTATGTTTATGAAAAAATGGGTTAACCCTAGAAGGACCTGGCACCCAGACCACTTCATTAAGCTGAAGTGGTCTGGGTGCCTAGAGTGGTCCTTTAACCCCTTAAGGACACATGACATGTGTGACATGTCATGATTCCCTTTTACTCCAGAAGTTTGGTCCTTAAGGGGTTAAAGGTTTTTTTTGTTTTTTTTTATTCTTTATTTTATTTGTGCTTGGAATAACAGTAAGCGTGCAAAGCCACAACAGCTGCTGCAAGCGTAGTCGTAGCATTGTACATTGCGGCATTTTAAAACAGCACATTTTTTATAATAAGGAATTAACAAGTTCTGAGGTATCATCGCTTTCTAGTGATTAATAAACATGCTATAATACGAAGTAATCGAGCTAGGCAATCTTGGTAGTTAAAAGTAAGTAGCAAACACGCCAACATGCTAGACTAGGTATGTATACAATAAAAGTTGTTGCTCTTAGGATTATGCATCTGAGAAGGCCTTTCTATATATATAGAGGCCTAACTGGGTAGTCGGTAGTGCGTCAGCAGAGACAGTAGAGTCACGGAGTAAATATGCTCAGTCAGCTATGTCAGTAACTCTCCAATGTCGATCAGAGTCAGACCACAATATATCAGACTAGGTTAATTCTATCTATTTAGGCGGCAGTAGCGTTAGTAGTGAGTCCACTAGGCTGCGCGTATGGCTTTGTAGTTGCAAGAACTCTTAATGAATTTGCGGTAATAATTTGCAAAACCTATAAAGCGTTGTGTAGCTTTGAGACCCTTAGGCAATGGGCCATTGTAAGACTGCTTCCAACTTACGTGGGTCCATTTTGAAGCCTACAGCGGTTTTCTTATAAGAAAAAGTAACTCTTATAAGGAAACGGTTCTTAGTCAATTTAGGGGACATATACATCACACCTAAGGTCGGTCCCCGAACGTGCCTTAGGTGCGCAAGTTTTCCGGCCAGACTGGACATGAAAATCTTTGATGTCCTCTCTTGCCACAATATAAACACAACCCCTCATTGCGTCTGTGTTGTCTCTCTGCCTCAGTGAGTTTAGCTATGCCCAGATCCATGGGTTCAGGTTCTGGAGGTGGAGCATGGCTAGTAACCACTGGGTTAGAGAAGTGAGGGGCTATATAGATAAGTTAGGACGTCTAGTACGTTGTTTGTTTTTCTCTCTTTCTCTGAGCCGGTTAGCAATGTCTATCATGTACGCAATAAAGTCATTAAGGTTAACCGGAAGATCTGGCTGCGGTCTCGTCCTGTACATTCTCTGCTAAACCCTCGGAGAAAGCAGCCACCAAACCACTATTGGTCCAGTCAACCTCAGACGCCAATGTTCTGAACTCTATGGCGTAATCAGCTACCGAGCGGCTACCTTGCTTTATTCTCATTAGGGCTCTGGCAGCGTTCTTTTCTCTTCCTTTTGGCTCGAAAGTCGCTTTAAATGCTGTGAGGAACGCATTGTAATCACGGGCTACTGGGTTTCCACTTTCCCATAAGGGGTTAGCCCAGGTTAAAGCCTTGCCTGTTAATTGGTTCATTAAGTAGCCAATTCTCGATCTATCCGTAGGGAATGAACCAGGGGAAGTTTCGAAGTGGTTTTAAATTTGGTTTAAAAAACATCTAAATTCCTTAGAATCACCTCCAAAACGAGGGGGAGGTGAAAGGGTTATGGACGGTGGTTTGTGTGCCACAGGAGCCACTACAGGTGGCGGAGCCACAGCTGGTACAGGTGGTGCCTCTAAATAGGCAGTCCTCTGGAGCAAGGTCTGAAATGCCTGGGCAAATTGGTCTAACCTGTGGTCCATATCCTCCACCCTACTCTCACAGGCAAGCATATGTTTGCATAGTTCTGCAGGATCCATGGCCCTGTCGTAATGTCACGACTACTAGTGTGGTCCAGCACGCAGAAACTATGTAACCATATACATATATAAGGAAAGGGAAAGGAAAGGACAGAGCGTAAACCGGACCTTAGAATGGCCGGACTAATACGCTAGAGACAGAGAATGGTCAAAGGGAAAGCCGAGGTCAAGGAAGCCAGAAATACTCAATACCGTAAACACAAGCCAAGTCAGGGAAATTAGTGTGGCAAACCTAGCCACTTCTGTTAACTTAGGGTGAATATTTCGTTAACTGTTGCTATGCTCGTTTTATATGCAGTGTGTAGCATTCGTCTGAATATTATATCAGTTATGTATTTTTATATAAAACTGTATGTTTTGCTGTACGGAGAGATAATGTGATTGACAGTACATTCTTGCACAATTATCTCTCCTGTACAGCAAGGCATGCTGGGAAACAGCCTTGCGGGCTAAGTTCCCCACACAGTCCGCTGTAGTAAAACCCCTGCAATGTCATTCAGGAAACCCCTTGCATGGGGTCTTGCATAAATACGGTGACCGTGGAATAAAATGACAGTTGGCTCCCAGACTGTGTGTCGTCTAGTCCTTGGGGAAGGGGGATTATTATTACGCTGCCTGTGTTTTACCTGCTTTATCCTGACTACCAGCGGAGATACCGTGGACTATACTGCTACTCCGCCACAACCAGAATTCGGAATAACCAGGGAAAAGCCAAGATCAGTATGCCAGGAAATCAGATTCACACAGATAAACGCACTCTCAGGAAACCAGGAACAGGAAACCACGACAGGGCAATGCACTGGGGCGAGTTAGGGATTTAAATACCTCTCTCTATGCTCTGATTGGTCAGAGGGCGACCTCTGACCCCAGAACGTGCGCATGCGTTGACGTTGTGACGTCACGCGCACGTTAGTATTATTTTCGGGGGCGGAGCTAGAAATGGACGCGACCACGTGGTCAGCGCCATCTTTGATTTGAGCGCGACGCCCAGAAGACCTGGAGGAGTGGTTGCAGGCTCGCTGACGAGCAGGTAAGCTTGTGATGTCAGCGGGGCCGTGCCGGTCTGGCACGGCTGTGCCACGTGGCGGGCTGGTGACCGCAACAGATACGGTAGGGTGGCTGTCGTAAGGGGTTCTGTCCAGGGGTCTCTAGCTTATGTACAGCTAGGGTAGTGTAGCCTGGCTCTTGGGAGAACGTCGCCTGCTTCTCCCACAGAAGCTGCTTTGCCTGTACATGAGCACTTCCCTCTTTCTACTGCTAATACCTCTCCCTATACAACCAAGCATTCTGCTAGCATTTCCTGCTGCTCTATTACATTGTCTGCCTACCTTTAAGTCATCAGAAATAATCACCCCTAAATCCCTTTCCTCAGATGTTGAGGTTAGGACTCTATCAAATATTCTGTACTCTGCCCTTGGGTTTTTACGTCCAAGATGCATTATCTTGCACTTATCCACATTAAATGTCAGTTGCCACAACTCTGATGATTTGTGACAGATTTGTGATTTGTGACAGGCGCTCAGATGCAGACTATCCGGGGATATAATATTTGTGGGGGCCTCCAATATGTGCTATGTATTTTGGGGTATTTTATGCTTTATGATTTGTACCTCTAGTGCCTGGGAGATAATTAGTTTAAGTAAAGTACACTAAATTATCTCCCAGACAGACGCCTGGGAGTGTCTTGGGCTTGTTGTGGGAGTGTTCTACTATGTCTTTGCTTGAGACCCCATGCTCGGGGTCTGTGTATATAAGTGGGCCTCCTGGCCATAATAAAACATTCCTGTTGTACCCTTCATCAAGTCTCGACTGATGTTTTGGATAGGTGAATGACGAACTGCTTGAATTATTCTCATGACCAGCTTGTATCTCGGGAAAGTACGAATCAGCGTACTATGCGAACGGGCTATAATCACTACGTTTCTAGCATTTCGGGAGTGTGCGAACGAACGTACTTCACAAAGTACCTGAGGAATGTTAAAACAGGCACTAACCGACACACACACAGTGATACATACAATCAATGACACATCTACTCACCGACACACACACAGTGATACATACACATACAAACAATGACATGAGCATTCACTAATAAACACATTCACTGATATAGGCAATCACTAACACAGGTACTAACTGACACACTCACTGACACACACACACACTGACACACACACTCACTGACCCTTTATTCTTAAATGAGACACAGTGGTAGAGTATTAGTATTCGTGTTACACAGAGACCACAATTTGTGGTTTACTGAATTCAGAATTACAATAAAGGGAAGCAGGTTGTAAACTTATTGTCACCTTGGTCACTTCCCGTTTTACTGCATTGTCTGCACTTCCTGCGTCCTGTTTTTCGTTTTAAAGTCCAGATGAATGTATAGCAAACCGTGATATATTTACCAAAACCAAAACATTAACATATTCTTGTACATTCAGTATGGTGGGCTAACAGGAAGTCGTACAATCAGTATGGTGGGCTAACAGGAAGTCGTACAATCAGTATGGTGGGCTAACAGGAAGTCGTACAATCAGTATGGTGGGCTAACAGGAAGTCGTACAATCAGTATGGTGGGCTAACAGGAAGTCGTACAATCAGTATGGTGGGCTAACAGGAAGTCGTACAATCAGTATGGTGGGCTAACAGGAAGTCATACAATCAGTATGGTGGGCTAACAGGAAGTCATACAATCAGTATGGTGGGCTAATAGGAAGTCGTACAATCACTATGGTGGGCTACAATCAGTATGGAGAGCTAACAGGAAGTCGTACAATCACTATGGTGGGCTACAATCAGTATGGAGAGCTAACAGGAAGTCGAACAATCATTATGGTGGGCTAACTGGAAATCGTACAATCAGTATGGTGGGCTAACAGGAAGTCATCAATCACCATGGTGGGCTACAATCAGTATGGAGAGCTAACAGGAAGTCGAAAAATCAGTATGGTGGGCTAACAGGAAGTCATACAATCAGTATGGTGGGCTAACAGGAAGTCGTACAATCAGTATGGAGGGCTAACAGGAAGTCGAATAATCAGTATGGTGGGCTAACAGGAAGTCGAACAATCAGTATGGTGGGCTACAATCAGTATGGAGGGCTAACAGGAAGTCGAACAATCAGTATGGAGGGCTACAATCAGTATGGAGGGCTAACAGGAAGTCGAACAATCAGTATGGAGGGCTAACAGGAAGTCGTAAAATCAGTATGAAGGGCTACAATCAGTATGGAGGGCTAACAGGAAGTCGTACAATCAGTATGGTGGGCTACAATCAGTATGGAGGGCTAACAGGAAGTCGTACAATCAGTATGGAGGGCTAACAGGAAGTCGTAAAATCAGTATGGTGGGCTACAATCAGTATGGAGGGCTAACAGGAAGTCGTACAATCAGTATGGTGGGCTAACAGGAAGTCGTACAATCAGTATGGTGGGCTACAATCAGTATGGAGGGCTAACATGAAGTCGAACAATCAGTATGGAGGGCTAACAGGAAGTCGTACAATCAGTATGGTGGGCTAACAGGAAGTCGTACAATCAGTTTGGTGGGCTACAATCAGTATGGTGGGCTAACAGGAAGTCGTACAATCAGTATGGTGGGCTACAATCAGTATGGTGGGCTAACAGGAAGTCGTACAATCAGTATGGTGGGCTACAATCAGTATGGTGTGCTAAAAGGAAGTTGTACAATCAGTATGGTGGGCTAACAGGAAGTCGTACAATCAGTATGGTGGGCTACAATCAGTAAGGAGGGCTAACATTAAGTCAAACAATCAGTATGGAGGGCTAACAGGAAGTCGTACAATCAGTATGGTGTGCTAACAGGAAGTTGTACAATCAGTATGGTGGGCTAACAGGAAGTCGTACAATCAGTATGGAGGGCTAACAGGAAGTCATACAATCAGTATGGTGGGCTAACAGGAAGTCGTACAATCAGTATGGAGGGCTAACAGGAAGTCGTACAATCAGCATGGAGGGCTAACAGGAAGTCGTACAATCAGTATGGTGGGCTACAATCAGTATGGTGGGCTAACTCAGTATGGTGGGCTACAATCAGTATGGTGGGCTAACAGGAAGTCGTACAATCAGTATGGAGGGCTAACAGGAAGTCGTACAATCAGTATGGTGGGCTACAATCAGTATGGTGGGCTAACAGGAAGTCGTACAATCAGTATGGTGGGCTACAATCAGTATGGTGGGCTAACAGGAAGTCGTATAATCAGTATGGTGGGCTAACAGGAAGTCGTACAATCAGTATGGTGGGCTACAATCAGTATGGTGGGCTAACAGGAAGTCGTACAATCAGTATGGTGGGCTACAATCAGTATGGTGGGCTAACGGGAAGTCGTACAATCAGTATGGTGGGCTACAATCAGTATGGTGTGCTAACGGGAAGTCGTACAATCAGTATGGTGTGCTAACGGGAAGTCGTACAATCAGTATGGTGTGCTAACGGGAAGTCGTACAATCAGTATGGTGGGCTACAATCAGTATAGTGGGCTAACAGGTCTCTTCACATTTTGGAGTCAGAAAATCGTTTTCCCCAAATTATTATTTTTTGCAAAATAGAAAATTGCTTTAAATTGGGGTTTTCAACTTCTGTCGAATCAAAAGAAAAAACAGATGAAAAGTCTACAGTCTCTCTCTCTCTCCCATAGCAGTGAGTGCAGTCTCTCTCTAGGTGCAATCTCTCTCCAGGTGCTCAGCAGAGGTGCTCTCCCTCTCTTTCCCATAGCAGAGTGTGCCGGTTCTCCAGGTGCTCTCTCTCTCCCCTAGCAGAGTGTACTGTCTCTCCAGGTGCTGTCTGTCTCTCTTTCTCTCTAGTGAGTGTGCTGTCTCTCCAGGTGCTGTCTGTCTGTCTGTCTCTCTCTCCCCCTCTAGTAGTGAGTGCAGTCTCTCCAGGTGCCCTCTCTCTCTTTTTCTCTCTCCAGGTGCTCTCTCTCTCTTTTTATCTCTCTCTTTTTCTCTCTCCAGGTGCTCTCTCTCTCCCCTAGCAGAGTGTGCTGTCTCTCCAGGTGCTGTCTGTCTCTCTCTCCCCTCTAGTAGTGAGTGCAGTCTCTCCAGGTGCTGTCTGTGTGTGTGTGTCTCTCTCTCTCTCTCCCCCCTCTAGTAGTGAGTGCAGTCTCTCCAGGTGCTCTCTCTCTCTCTTTCTCTCTCTCCAGGTGCTGTTTCTCCCCCCCCTCCCCCTCCCCCAGGGGGAAGGTATGGAGCTGTCACATGAGGTGTCTTGCTGTAATATTCCCTGTTTGGACACTTCCTCATAGCACTCTGAGTGTGACGGTCCCTGATCGGTGACAGCGGGAGCTCAGTGTGCGAGAGGGGGGCTGTCACCATGAGCCTCATGGCCAACAATCTCAGGGCTTTCCTGGACAGAGTCAGCGCAGCCAAAGGCACCGACTACCAGGAGATTCTCACAAAGGAGTTCCAGGTGAACCCATAGCTGTACCGTCCGTCTGTCTGTCTGTGATACCCTCATACACACTGCACATTACTGTGAGTTTTATTACTATGGAGCTCTGTGATACCCTCATACACACTGCACATTACTGTGAGTTTTCTTACTGTGGAGCTCTGTGATACCCTCATACACACTGCACATTACTGGGAGTTTTATTACTGCGGAGCTCTGTGATACGCTCATACACACTGCACATTACTGTGAGTTTATTGCTGTGGAGCTCTGTGATACCCTCATACACACTGCACATTACTGTGAGCTTATTGCTGTGGAGCTCTGTGATACGCTCATACACTGCACATTACTGTGAGTTTTATTGATATGGAGCTCTGTGATACCCTCTTACACACTGCACATTACTGTGAGTTTTATTACTGTGGAGCTCTGTGATACCCTCATACACACTGCACATTACTGGGAGTTTTATTACTGCGGAGCTCTGTGATACGCTCATACACACTGCACATTACTGTGAGTTTATTGCTGTGGAGCTCTGTGATACCCTCATACACACTGCACATTACTGTGAGCTTATTGCTGTGGAGCTCTGTGATACGCTCATACACTGCACATTACTGTGAGTTTTATTACTGTGGAGCTCTGTGATACCCTAATACACTGCACATTACTGTGAGTTTTATTGCAGTGTGTATGAGTGTATCACAGAGCTCCACAGTAAAAAAACTCACAGTAATGTGCAGTGTGTATGAGTCTCACAGAGCTCCACAGCAATAAAACTCACAGTAATGTGCAGTGTGTATGAGACTCACAGAGCTCCACAGTAAAAAAAACTCACAGTAATGTGCAGTGTGAGTGTATCACAGAGCTCCACAGTAAAACAACTCACAGTAATGTGCAGTGTGTATGAGTCTCACAGAGCTCCACAGCAATAAAACTCACAGTAATGTGTATGAGTGTATCACAGAGCTCCACAGCTATAAAACTCACAGTAATGTGCAGTGTGTATGAGGGTATCACAGAGCTCCACAGTAATAAAACTCACAGTAATGTGCAGTGTGAGTGTATCACAGAGCTCCACATCAATAAAACTCACAGTAATGTGCAGTGTGTATGAGCGTATCACAGAGCTCCACAGTAATGTGCAGTGTGTATGAGTGTATCACAGAGCTCCACAGCAATAAAACTCACAGTTATGTGCAGTGTGTCTGAGGGTATCACAGAGCTCCGCAGGAATAGTCCTGGTGTAGTGCCCATGTTTATTTCTTACTGGAATTTATAAAGCACCAACATATTCCGCAGCGCTGTACAATTGGGAAAAAGACATTGACAATAATAACTGACCGATACAACAGGTAGAGGACCCTGCCCGTGAGCTTACAATCTGAAGGTTAAACTGGGGAGATGAGACAAGAGGTAGCAGAGGGATTTGTATGTGATGGCAGAGAGAGTTAAGATTCTAGCTGCAGCAGCTGATAGCATGTGAAGGGAACGAGGAGGTGATTGGCTGCTGGGAGAGCATGCTATATAGTTCGAAGGAACCAGGGGGATGATTTACCCCTTGGCTGTCTCCGTTACCCCTCCTGGCTGTCAATGTCTGTTATTTGTCTGTTATTTGTCTGTTATTTGTCTGTTATTTGTCTGTTATTTGTCTGTTATTTGTCTGTTATTTGTCTGTTATTTGTCTGTTATTTGTCTGTTATTTGTCTGTTATTTGTCTGTTATTTGTCTGTTATTTGTCTGTTATTTGTCTGTTAGTGATCGTGTTGGGATTTTGTCTGAGGATATTTTATGTTTTCAGGATATAAAGACTCAGGCTGCAGCATTCAAACAGAGCACTGATTATTCCACCAAAGTTGGAGAAAGTCTAGAAAACCTGAAGAAAAATCGATATAAAGATATTTTGCCATGTGAGTACCCGGTAGATGATGTGTAATAAAGGGTGCCATGGAGTGAGTGAAGGGTGAGGGTGCCACGGCGTTTGTGAGAGGTGGGGGTGGCACTGAGTGAGGGGTGAGGGTGCCAAGGTGAGAATGCAACAGCGTGAGTGAGAGTGCCACGGGGTGAGAGTGCCACGGAGTGAGTGAGGGGGTGAGGGTGCCACAGCATGAGTGAGGGGTGAAGGTGGCATGGCGTAAGGGGGGAGGGTGCCATGGCGTGAGGGTGCCACGGCGTGAGTGAGGGGTGAAGGTGGCACGGGGTGAGGGTGCCACGGCGTGAGTGAAGCGTGAGGGTGCCATGGCGTGAGGGTGCCACGGAGTGAGTGACGGGTGAGTGCCACGGGGTGAGGGTGCCATTGGGTGAGGGTGCCACAGCGTGAGTGAGGGGTGAAGGTGGCACAGGGTGAGGGTGAAACGGCGTGAGTGAAGCGTGAGGGTGCCATGGCGTGAGGGTGCCACGGAGTGAGTGAAGGGTGAGAATGCCACGGGGTGAGGGTGCCATTGGGTGAGGGTGCCACGGAGTGAGTGAAGGGTGAGGGTGCCACGGAGTGAGTGAGGGGTGAGAATACCATGGAGTGAGTGAAGGGTGAGGGTGTCACTCTGCCAATGATTGTGAGTGGAAACATGACAATATAAATGGAATGAATTTCAGGTGATTCCATCCAATCAGAGCACAGAGCCCGCTGGCTAGCACTGGAAAAACTGCACCAGCTCTGTGCTAACTGGTTTCTTTCTTCCCTTATATACGGGAAACTGCTTTCCTTATCAGTGGTTATAGTGCGCTCACATTTAGACAGGGTACCGTCCACTATTCTATAAACTCCTTTTAGTCATAAATTCTGACATTACGGAGCTCTCGCTGCTCCCCGTCCCTGCTTACCGAGCTCTCGCTGCTCCCCGTCCCTGCTTACCGAGCTCTCGCTGCTCCCCGTCCCTGCTTACCGAGCTCTCGCTGCTCCCCGTCCCTGCTTACCAAGCTCTCGCTGCTCCCCGTCCCTGCTTACCGAGCTCTCGCTGCTCCCCGTCCCTGCTTACCGAGCTCTCGCTGCTCCCCGTCCCTGCTTACCGAGCTCTCGCTGCTCCCCGTCCCTGCTTACCGAGCTCTCGCTGCTCCCCGTCCCTGCTTACCGAGCTCTCGCTGCTCCCCATCCCTGCTTACCGAGCTCTCGCTGCTCCCCGTCCCTGCTTACCGAGCTCTCGCTGCTCCCCGTCCCTGCTTACCGAGCTCTCGCTGCTCCCCGTCCCTGCTTACCGAGCTCTCGCTGCTCCCCGTCCCTGCTTACCGAGCTCTCGCTGCTCCCCGTCCCTGCTTACCGAGCTCTCGCTGCTCCCCGTCCCTGCTTACCGAGCTCTCGCTGCTCCCCGTCCCTGCTTACCGAGCTCTCGCTGCTCCCCGTCCCTGCTTACCGAGCTCTCGCTGCTCCCCGTCCCTGCTTACCGAGCTCTCGCTGCTCCCCGTCCCTGCTTACCGAGCTCTCGCTGCTCCCCGTCCCTGCTTACCGAGCTCTCGCTGCTCCCCGTCCCTGCTTACCGAGCTCTCGCTGCTCCCCGTCCCTGCTTACCGAGCTCTCGCTGCTCCCCGTCCCTGCTTACCGAGCTCTCGCTGCTCCCCGTCCCTGCTTACCGAGCTCTCGCTGCTCCCCGTCCCTGCTTACCGAGCTCTCGCTGCTCCCCGTCCCTGCTTACCGAGCTCTCGCTGCTCCCCGTCCCTGCTTACCGAGCTCTCGCTGCTCCCCGTCCCTGCTTACCGAGCTCTCGCTGCTCCCCGTCCCTGCTTACCGAGCTCTCGCTGCTCCCCGTCCCTGCTTACCGAGCTCTCGCTGCTCCCCGTCCCTGCTTACCGAGCTCTCGCTGCTCCCCGTCCCTGCTTACCGAGCTCTCGCTGCTCCCCGTCCCTGCTTACCGAGCTCTCGCTGCTCCCCGTCCCTGCTTACCGAGCTCTCGCTGCTCCCCGCCCCTGCTTACCGAGCTCTCGCTGCTCCCCGCTCCTGCTTACCGAGCTCTCGCTGCTCCCCGCCCCTGCTTACCGAGCTCTCGCTGCTCCCCGCCCCTGCTTACCGAGCTCTCGCTGCTCCCCGCCCCTGCTTACCGAGCTCTCGCTGCTCCCCGCCCCTGCTTACCGAGCTCTCGCTGCTCCCCGTCCCTGCTTACCGAGCTCTCGCTGCTCCCCGTCCCTGCTTACCGAGCTCTCGCTGCTCCCCGTCCCTGCTTACCGAGCTCTCGCTGCTCCCCGTCCCTGCTTACCGAGCTCTCGCTGCTCCCCGTCCCTGCTTACCGAGCTCTCGCTGCTCCCCGCCCCTGCTTACCGAGCTCTCGCTGCTCCCCGCCCCTGCTTACCGAGCTCTCGCTGCTCCCCGCCCCTGCTTACCGAGCTCTCTCTGCTCCCCGTCCCTGCTTACCGAGCTCTCGCTGCTCCCCGTCCCTGCTTACCGAGCTCTCGCTGCTCCCCGTCCCTGCTTACCGAGCTCTCGCTGCTCCCCGCCCCTGCTTACCGAGCTCTTGCTGCTCCCCGCCCCTGCTTACCGAGCTCTTGCTGCTCCCCGCCCCTGCTTACCGAGCTCTTGCTGCTCCCCGCCCCTGCTTACCGAGCTCTTGCTGCTCCCCGCCCCTGCTTACCAAGCTCTCGCTGCTCCCCGTCCTTGCTTACCGAGCTCTCGCTGCTCCCCGCCCCTGCTTACCGAGCTCTCGCTGCTCCCCGTCCCTGCTTACCGAGCTCTCGCTGCTCCCCGTCCCGGCTTACCGAGCTCTCGCTGCTCCCCGTCCCGGCTTACCGAGCTCTCGCTGCTCCCCGTCCCTGCTTACCGAGCTCTCGCTGCTCCCCGTCCCGGCTTACCGAGCTCTCGCTGCTCCCCGTCCCGGCTTACCGAGCTCTCGCTGCTCCCCGTCCCTGCTTACCGAGCTCTCGCTGCTCCCCGTCCCTGCTTACCGAGCTCTCGCTGCTCCCCGCCCCTGCTTACCGAGCTCTCGCTGCTCCCCGCCCCTGCTTACCGAGCTCTCGCTGCTCCCCGCCCCTGCTTACCGAGCTCTCGCTGCTCCCCGCCCCTGCTTACCGAGCTCTCGCTGCTCCCCGCCCCTGCTTACGGAGCTCTCGCTGCTCCCCGTCCCTGCTTACCGAGCTCTCGCTGCTCCCCGTCCCTGCTTACCGAGCTCTCGCTGCTCCCCGTCCCGGCTTACCGAGCTCTCGCTGCTCCCCGTCCCGGCTTACCGAGCTCTCGCTGCTCCCCGTCCCTGCTTACCGAGCTCTCGCTGCTCCCCGCCCCTGCTTACCGAGCTCTCGCTGCTCCCCGCCCGTGCTTACCGAGCTCTCGCTGCTCCCCGCCCCTGCTTACGGAGCTCTCGCTGCTCCCCGTCCCTGCTTACCGAGCTCTCGCTGCTCCCCGTCCCGGCTTACCGAGCTCTCGCTGCTCCCCGTCCCGGCTTACCGAGCTCTCGCTGCTCCCCGTCCCTGCTTACCGAGCTCTCGCTGCTCCCCGTCCCTGCTTACCGAGCTCTCGCTGCTCCCCGCCCCTGCTTACCGAGCTCTCGCTGCTCCCCGTCCCTGCTTACCGAGCTCTCGCTGCTCCCCGCCCCTGCTTACCGAGCTCTCGCTGCTCCCCGCCCGTGCTTACCGAGCTCTCGCTGCTCCCCGCCCCTGCTTACGGAGCTCTCGCTGCTCCCCGTCCCTGCTTACCGAGCTCTCGCTGCTTCCCGTCCCTGCTTACCGAGCTCTCGCTGCTCCCCGTCCCTGCTTACCGAGCTCTCGCTGCTCCCCGTCCCTGCTTACCGAGCTCTCGCTGCTCCCCGTCCCTGCTTACCGAGCTCTCGCTGCTCCCCGTCCCTGCTTACCGAGCTCTCGCTGCTCCCCGTCCCTGCTTACCGAGCTCTCGCTGCTCCCCGCCCCTGCTTACTGAGCTCTCGCTGCTCCCCGCCCCTTCTTACCGAGCTCTCGCTGCTCCCCGCCCCTGCTTACCGAGCTCTCGCTGCTCCCCGTCCCTGCTTACCGAGCTCTCGCTGCTCCCCGTCCCTGCTTACCGAGCTCTCGCTGCTCCCCGTCCCTGCTTACCGAGCTCTCGCTGCTCCCCGTCCCTGCTTACCGAGCTCTCGCTGCTCCCCGTCCCTGCTTACCGAGCTCTCGCTGCTCCCCGTCCCTGCTTACCGAGCTCTCGCTGCTCCCCGTCCCTGCTTACCGAGCTCTCGCTGCTCCCCGTCCCTGCTTACCGAGCTCTCGCTGCTCCCCGTCCCTGCTTACCGAGCTCTCGCTGCTCCCCGTCCCTGCTTACCGAGCTCTCGCTGCTCCCCGTCCCTGCTTACCGAGCTCTCGCTGCTCCCCGCCCCTGCTTACCGAGCTCTCGCTGCTCCCCGCCCCTGCTTACCGAGCTCTCGCTGCTCCCCGCCCCTGCTTACCGAGCTCTCGCTGCTCCCCGCCCCTGCTTACCGAGCTCTCGCTGCTCCCCGCCCCTGCTTACCGAGCTCTCGCTGCTCCCCGCCCCTGCTTACCGAGCTCTCGCTGCTCCCCGCCCCTGCTTACCGAGCTCTCGCTGCTCCCCGCCCCTGCTTACCGAGCTCTCGCTGCTCCCCGCCCCTGCTTACCGAGCTCTCGCTGCTCCCCGCCCCTGCTTACCGAGCTCTCGCTGCTCCCCGCCCCTGCTTACCGAGCTCTCGCTGCTCCCCGCCCCTGCTTACCGAGCTCTCGCTGCTCCCCGTCCCTGCTTACCGAGCTCTTGCTGCTCCCCGTCCCTGCTTACCGAGCTCTCGCTGCTCCCCGTCCCTGCTTACCGAGCTCTCGCTGCTCCCCGTCCCTGCTTACCGAGCTCTCGCTGCTCCCCGTCCCTGCTTACCGAGCTCTCGCTGCTCCCCGTCCCTGCTTACCGAGCTCTCGCTGCTCCCCGTCCCTGCTTACCGAGCTCTCGCTGCTCCCCGTCCCTGCTTACCGAGCTCTCGCTGCTCCCCGTCCCTGCTTACCGAGCTCTCGCTGCTCCCCGTCCCTGCTTACCGAGCTCTCGCTGCTCCCCGTCCCTGCTTACCGAGCTCTCGCTGCTCCCCGTCCCTGCTTACCGAGCTCTCGCTGCTCCCCGTCCCTGCTTACCGAGCTCTCGCTGCTCCCCGTCCCTGCTTACCGAGCTCTCGCTGCTCCCCGTCCCGGCTTACCGAGCTCTCGCTGCTCCCCGTCCCGGCTTACCGAGCTCTCGCTGCTCCCCGTCCCGGCTTACGGAGCTCTCGCTGCTCCCCGCCCCTGCTTACCGGGCTCTCGCTGCTCCCCGCCCCTGCTTACCGAGCTCTCGCTGCTCCCCGCCCCTGCTTACCGAGCTCTCGCTGCTCCCCGCCCCTGCTTACCGAGCTCTCGCTGCTCCCCGTCCCTGCTTACCGAGCTCTCGCTGCTCCCCGTCCCTGCTTACCGAGCTCTCGCTGCTATTTGTTTGTTGAGGAGCTCTCAGCGCTCGGTTTTGTTGCAGATGACCAGACTCGAGTCCCTGTGACGCTGTTGGCAGAAGATGTCGGATCGGATTATATAAACGCCAGCTTTATCCAGGTAGGTGCCTTCCCTGCATTATGGCCGCCCCATGCCTGCTGTGATATTGTGGCCTCAGGCGGCTCCGCAGAGTATTTACTAAATTACAGGAAGTGCTAAACGTGGAGCAGTCTCCATGGAAACCATTAGGATGTTCCTGTGATTGCTCCACGTTCAGATCCTCTGGATACAATGACCACATTGCTTCACCATGAGCACTTACTGAGAAACTCGCGGGAATGACGTTTGCTATCTAGTAACATCCTGCATTAAAAAAGGAAATTCTAACCGTTTATTTCCTCCCAATAAGGAACAGATTATCATTCTAACCTGAACGTTTCAGACTGGGAATGTATTCGAGAATATTCGGTTTTTATTTATTGTCCTCACTCATAACAAGATCCTATTTAAAGGACAAAATGTTACTCATTTCGCAATTTTCCAGTTACTTAAATAATGAAAAAAGCATTAATGACACGGAGTCTAACTACCACGAGCCCTCTTTATATTATATTTTGTTAAAGGTACATTTCAAGCAGCGATAATGCATTTGATAGAGTTGGCCTCGTGAACATGCTGGATTTTGAAATCTCTTTTTGTTATTAAAAATGTTTTGCAGAATACTGCACCATTAGCCAAGCCCCCTCACTCCAGAAAAACACCTACTTATCAATGTACGTACACAGCCACTGACAGTACTGAGTGGGCAGCTATTCATTCACAGCCTGGCTTTAGACAGTCAGATAAAGTACAAACCGGTCCGGATATCCTTCCGATAATGCCGGTTGTTTTGTTCAGATCACTCTGTACTGACCGTGACTGAGCTGTGTACGTACACCGATAAGGAAGTCATTATTTGCACCCTGAAGGGGTGTGGCTTAGGAGGCCGGGTTATGGTGCAGCATTCTACAAAACATTATTTTTTTGTACAAAATCTATAAAGATTTGAGCATGCAAAAAATAAAGCATATTAATGTGGCCAAACCTATTAAATGCATTTAAGTTGTATTGGTGCCCGGAGTGTCCCTCTTTAAGCACTAACATATTCTGTTGCGCTGCACAGAGGTCAGGATTTAGCATTGAATCCTACATTCTCATTTCCATCTTTTTTCATCCATGTCTTACTAAAAAACTATTTTAATTTCTGACTCTTCCTGCAGGGATGGGACAATAGGCCACGGTATATTGCCACCCAGGGACCTCTGGGTCACACGGTACTGGACTTTTGGAGAATGATTTGGCAATATAACGTCAAGGTGAGAGAATTACAATAATTGATTATTTACCCCATTAAATACAGCAGCTAACTAACCAGCCCTTTGTATATATCATATATTCCCAATTCCATGTACCCACTACCCATTAAATCCAGCACCCCTGTGTTGTGTGAGGGATGGAAGGACGGCCTGAGTGTTACCTGCGTGGTGTTAGGGATGGGAGGATGGCCTAAGTGTTACCTGCGTGGTGTGAGGGATGGAAGGACGGCCTGAGTGTTACCTGCGTGGTGTGAGGGATGGAAGGACGGCCTGAGTGTTACCTGCGTGGTGTGAGGGATGGAAGGACGGCCTGAGTGTTACCTGCGTGGTGTGAGGGATGGAAGGACGGCCTGAGTGTTACCTGCGTGGTGTGAGGGATGGAAGGACGGCCTGAGTGTTACCTGCGTGGTGTGAGGGATGGGAGGACGGGCTGAGTGTTACCTGCGTGGTGTGAGGGATGGGAGGACGGGCTGAGTGTTACCTGCGTGGTGTGAGGGATGGAAGGACGGCCTGAGTGTTACCTGCGTGGTGTGAGGGATGGAAGGACGGCCTGAGTGTTACCTGCGTGGTGTGAGGGATGGAAGGACGGCCTGAGTGTTACCTGCGTGGTGTGAGGGATGGGAGGACGGGCTGAGTGTTACCTGCGTGGTGTGAGGGATGGAAGGACGGCCTGAGTGTTACCTGCGTGGTGTGAGGGATGGAAGGACGGCCTGAGTGTTGTGAGGGATGGAAGGACGGCCTGAGTGTTACCTGCGTGGTGTGAGGGATGGAAGGACGGCCTGAGTGTTACCTGCGTGGTGTGAGGGATGGGATGGGAGGACGGGCTGAGTGTTACCTGCGTGGTGTGAGGGATGAGAGGACGGGCTGAGTGTTACCTGCGTGGTGTGAGGGATGGGAGGACGGGCTGAGTGTTACCTGCGGGGTGTGAGGGATGGAAGGACGACCTGAGTGTTACCTGCGTGGTGTGAGGGATGGAAGGACGGCCTGAGTGTTACCTGCGTGGTGTGAGGGATGGGAGGACGGGCTGAGTGTTACCTGCGTGGTGTGAGGGATGGAAGGACGACCTGAGTGTTACCTGCGTGGTGTGAGGGATGGAAGGACGGCCTGAGTGTTACCTGCGTGGTGTGAGGGATGGAAGGACGGCCTGAGTGTTACCTGTGTGGTGTGAGGGATGGAAGGACGGCCTGAGTGTTACCTGCGTGGTGTGAGGGATGGGAGGACGGGCTGAGTGTTACCTGCGTGGTGTGAGGGATGGAAGGACGGCCTGAGTGTTACCTGCGTGGTGTGAGGGATGGAAGGACGGCCTGAGTGTTACCTGCGTGGTGTGAGGGATGGAAGGACGGCCTGAGTGTTACCTGCGTGGTGTGAGGGATGGAAGGATGGCCTGAGTGTTACCTGCGTGGTGTGAGGGATGGGAGGACGGCCTGAGTGTTACCTGCGTGGTGTGAGGGATGGGAGGACGGGCTGAGTGTTACCTGCGTGGTGTGAGGGATGGGAGGACGGGCTGAGTGTTACCTGCGTGGTGTGAGGGATGGAAGGACGACCTGAGTGTTACCTGCGTGGTGTGAGGGATGGGAGGACGACCTGAGTGTTACCTGCGTGGTGTGAGGGATGGAAGGACGGCCTGAGTGTTACCTGCGTGGTGTGAGGGATGGGAGGACGGGCTGAGTGTTACCTGCGTGGTGTGAGGGATGGGAGGACGGGCTGAGTGTTACCTGCGTGGTGTGAGGGATGGGAGGACGACCTGAGTGTTACCTGCGTGGTGTGAGGGATGGAAGGACGGCCTGAGTGTTACCTGCGTGGTGTGAGGGATGGGAGGACGGGCTGAGTGTTACCTGCGTGGTGTGAGGGATGGGAGGACGGGCTGAGTGTTACCTGCGTGGTGTGAGGGATGGGAGGACGGGCTGAGTGTTACCTGCGGGGTGTGAGGGATGGAAGGACGGCCTGAGTGTTACCTGCGTGGTGTGAGGGATGGGAGGACGGCCTGAGTGTTACCTGCGTGGTGTGAGGGATGGGAGGACGGGCTGAGTGTTACCTGCGTGGTGTGAGGGATGGAAGGACGACCTGAGTGTTACCTGCGTGGTGTGAGGGATGGGAGGACGGGCTGAGTGTTACCTGCGTGGTGTGAGGGATGGGAGGACGACCTGAGTGTTACCTGCGTGGTGTGAGGGATGGAAGGACGGCCTGAGTGTTACCTGCGTGGTGTGAGGGATGGGAGGACGGGCTGAGTGTTACCTGCGTGGTGTGAGGGATGGGAGGACGGGCTGAGTGTTACCTGCGTGGTGTGAGGGATGGGAGGACGGGCTGAGTGTTACCTGCGTGGTGTGAGGGATGGGAGGACGGGCTGAGTGTTACCTGCGGGGTGTGAGGGATGGAAGGACGACCTGAGTGTTACCTGCGTGGTGTGAGGGATGGGAGGACGGGCTGAGTGTTACCTGCGGGGTGTGAGGGATGGAAGGACGACCTGAGTGTTACCTGCGTGGTGTGAGGGATGGAAGGACGGCCTGAGTGTTACCTGCGTGGTGTGAGGGATGGAAGGACGGCCTGAGTGTTACCTGCGTGGTGTGAGGGATGGAAGGACGGGCTGAGTGTTACCTGCGTGGTGTGAGGGATGGGAGGACGGGCTGAGTGTTACCTGCGTGGTGTGAGGGATGGAAGGACGGGCTGAGTGATACCTGCATGGTGTGAGGGATGGAAGGACGGCCTGAGTGTTACCTGCGTGGTGTGAGGGATGGGAGGACGGCCTGAGTGCTACCTGCGTGGTGTGAGGAATGGAAGGACGGGCTGAGTGTTACCTGCGTGGTGTGAGGGATGGAAGGACGACCTGAGTGTTACCTGCGTGGTGTGAGGGATGGAAGGATGGCTTGAGTGTTACCTGCGTGGTGTGAGGGATGGAAGGACGGGCTGAGTGTTACCTGCGTGGTGTGAGGGATGGAAGGACGGCCTGAGTGTTACCTGCGTGGTGTGAGGGATGGGAGGACGGCCTGAGTGTTACCTGCGTGGTGTGAGGGATGGAAGGACGGCCTGAGTGTTACCTGCGTGGTGTGAGGGATGGGAGGACGGCCTGAGTGCTACCTGCGTGGTGTGAGGGATGGAAGGACGGCCTGAGTGTTACCTGCGTGGTGTGAGGGATGGAAGGACGGCTTGAGTGTTACCTGCGTGGTGTGAGGGATGGAAGGACGGCCTGAGTGTTACCTGCGTGGTGTGAGGGATGGGAGGACGACCTGAGTGTTACCTGCGTGGTGTGAGGGAGGGAAGGACGGCCTGAGTGTAACCTGCGTGGTGTGAGGGATGGGAGGACAGGCTGAGTGTTACCTGCGTGGTGTGAGGGATGGAAGGACGGGCTGAGTGTTACCTGCGTGGTGTGAGGGATGGAAGGACGGGCTGAGTGTTACCTGCGTGGTGTGAGGGATGGAAGGACGGCCTGAGTGTTACCTGCGTGGTGTGAGGGATGGAAGGACGGCCTGAGTGTTACCTGCGTGGTGTGAGGGATGGAAGGACAGGCTGAGTGTTACCTGCGTGGTGTGAGGGATGGAAGGACGGCCTGAGTGTTACCTGCGTGGTGTGAGGGATGGAAGGACGGGCTGAGTGTTACCTGCGTGGTGTGAGGGATGGAAGGACGGGCTGAGTGTTACCTGCGTGGTGTGAGGGATGGAAGGACGGGCTGAGTGTTACCTGCGTGGTGTGAGGGATGGAAGGAGAGGCTGAGTGTTACCTGCGTGGTGTGAGGGATGGGAGGACAGCCTGAGTGCTACCTGTGTGGTGTGAGGGATGGAAGGACGGCCTGAGTGTTACCTGCGTGGTGTGAGGGATGGAAAGACAGCCTGAGTGTTACCTGCGTGGTGTGAGGGATGGAAGGACGGCCTGAGTGTTACCTGCGTGGTGTGAGGGATGGAAGGACGGCCTGAGTGTTACCTGCGTGGTGTGAGGGATGGAAGGACGGGCTGAGTGTTACCTGCGTGGTGTGAGGGATGGAAGGACGGCCTGAGTGTTACCTGCGTGGTGTGAGGGATGGAAGGACGAGCTGAGTGTTACCTGCGTGGTGTGAGGGATGGAAGGACGAGCTGAGTGTTACCTGCGTGGGGTGAGGGATGGAAGGACAGGCTGAGTGTAACCTGCGTGGTGTGAGGGATGGCAGGACGACCTGAGTGTGTTACCTGCGTGGTGTGAGGGATGGAAGGACGGGCTGAGTGTTACCTGCGTGGTGTGAGGGATGGAAGGACGGGCTGAGTGTTACCTGCGTGGTGTGAGGGATGGAAGGACGGGCTGAGTGTTACCTGCGTGGTGTGAGGGATGGAAGGACGGGCTGAGTGTTACCTGCGTGGTGTGAGGGATGGAAGGACGGGCTGAGTGTTACCTGCGTGGTGTGAGGGATGGAAGGACGGGCTGAGTGTTACCTGCGTGGTGTGAGGGATGGAAGGACGGCCTGAGTGTTACCTGCGTGGTGTGAGGGATGGAAGGACGGCCTGAGTGTTAACTGCGTGGTGTGAGGGATGGAAGGACGGCCTGAGTGTTACCTGCGTGGTGTGAGGGATGGAAGGACGGCCTGAGTGTTACCTGCGTGGTGTGAGGGATGGGAGGACGGCCTGAGTGTTACCTGCGTGGTGTGAGGGATGGAAGGACGGGCTGAGTGTTACCTGCGTGGTGTGAGGGATGGGAGGACGGGCTGAGTGTTACCTGCGTGGTGTGAGGGATGGGAGGACGGCCTGAGTGTTACCTGCGTGGTGTGAGGGATGGAAGGACGGCCTGAGTGTTACCTGCGTGGTGTGAGGGATGGAAGGGCGGCCTGAGTGTTACATGCGTGGTGTGAGGGATGGAAGGACGGCCTGAGTGTTACCTGCGTGGTGTGAGGGATGGGAGGACGGCCTGAGTGTTACCTGCGTGGTGTGAGGGATGGAAGGACGGCCTGAGTGTTACCTGCGTGGTGTGAGGGATGGAAGGACGGCCTGAGTGTTACCTGCGTGGTGTGAGGGATGGAAGGACGGGCTGAGTGTTACCTGCGTGGTGTGAGGGATGGGAGGACGGCCTGAGTGTTACCTGCGTGGTGTGAGGGATGGAAGGACGGCCTGAGTGTTACCTGCGTGGTGTGAGGGATGGAAGGACGGCCTGAGTGTTACCTGCGTGGTGTGAGGGATGGAAGGACGGCCTGAGTGTTACCTGCGTGGTGTGAGGGATGGAAGGACGGCCTGAGTGTTACCTGCGTGGTGTGAGGGATGGAAGGACGGCCTGAGTGTTACCTGCGTGGTGTGAGGGATGGAAGGACGGGCTGAGTGTTACCTGCGTGGTGTGAGGGATGGAAGGACGGCCTGAGTGTTACCTGCGTGGTGTGAGGGATGGGAGGACGGCCTGAGTGTTACCTGCGTGGTGTGAGGGATGGAAGGACGGCCTGAGTGTTACCTGCGTGGTGTGAGGGATGGAAGGATGGGCTGAGTGTTACCTGCGTGGTGTGAGGGATGGGAGGACGGCCTGAGTGTTACCTGCGTGGTGTGAGGGATGGAAGGATGGGCTGAGTGTTACCTGCGTGGTGTGAGGGATGGGAGGACGGCCTGAGTGTTACCTGCGTGGTGTGAGGGATGGGAGGACGGCCTGAGTGTTACCTGCGTGGTGTGAGGGATGGAAGGACGGCCTGAGTGTTACCTGCGTGGTGTGAGGGATGGAAGGACGGCCTGAGTGTTACCTGCGTGGTGTGAGGGATGGAAGGATGGGCTGAGTGTTACCTGCGTGGTGTGAGGGATGGAAGGATGGGCTGAGTGTTACCTGCGTGGTGTGAGGGATGGAAGGATGGGCTGAGTGTTACCTGCGTGGTGTGAGGGATGGAAGGACAGCCTGAGTGTTACCTGCGTGGTGTGAGGGATGGAAGGATGGGCTGAGTGTTACCTGCGTGGTGTGAGGGATGGGAGGACGGCCTGAGTGTTACCTGCTTACTCTGCCTGTCTTTTCCAGGTAATAGTGATGGCCTGCCGAGAGGTGGAGCATGGGAAGGTGAGTAAATATTGTATCATACATATTGTGCTTTGTTGATGGTTAGAGATTTTGGGTACTTCATGGTTGAAGCTGGGGTGTGCGATTATAATTGAGATCCTTGTTTAAAACTTGGTTTGCATTAGAGTTAGAGCCAGGGTTTGTGGGTAGGATCGTGGCTCCTGCTTAGGGCTTTGTCCTTAGAAACAAGGTTTGGTCTTTGTTCTGGGATTTAGTGAAAAATTAATCATCTTCTACTGTGTTCTAATTACTCTTCCATAGAAAAAGTGTGAGCGTTACTGGTCTCTGGACGAGGGGCCTGCACAGTTTGGGCCATTCTCCATCTGCACGGTAAGTGTCTCTTGTCTGCTACATAGCTCTTGGTGAATAGAACAGTGAGGCGCTAACAGTCACTCAGACAGCTGGGGTGGATTCTGTGTCTTCCTTCTCCACGAGCTGTAAAAAAATGAATACAGATTCAATGGCGCATTGATTTCAAATGTCTCGAATGACCATGTGACTTTGGCAGGATTTAATAACTATTCACTTGTTGTTATTAAATCTTGACCATGTAAAATCTCTGACCCGAGACTCTCCCAGCTCCATAATCAGATTCTCTGCTCTTTTAACAGGCAGAGACGATTCAAGTGAATGCAGAGGTTGTGTGCCGAAATCTCCATGTCACATTCCAGGATGTGAGTATAAGTTTAAATGGTAGAGGGACTGAGCTCCCCCATCCTTGTAGGAGGCCGGATACAGAGCTCCCCTGTAACCGCAGCTGGTTCCCCTATTTACCACTATAACGTCTTACGGCATTGAACTTGGCAGTGACGGACCGCCTTGCACCCCGACTGTGTGCCTCTGCCAATCACTGCTTCCTAGATGTCGCTGAGTACCATAAGCACCGTAGCCCCTTAGCCGCCGCAGCTTGGCTGGGGTCTCGCCGTCCCTTCTCACCCTGGATCCAGCTCCCAGTGAGAAGACCTCTCCTCCAAGAGAGTATTGCAGTGTAGCTCTTACAAGAGCTAGTGATTGGATCCAGCTCCCAGTGAGAAGACCTCTCCTCCAAGAGAGTATTGCAGTGTAGCTCTTACAAGAGCTAGTGATTGGATCCAGCTCCCAGTGAGAAGACCTCTCCTCCAAGAGAGTATTGCAGTGTAGCTCTTACAAGAGCTAGTGATTATAGAAATCCAAAGAACAATCCCAGGAGCAGGGATTATAGCTGGTATAGTGGTTTCCTACAAGCATGAGATGAGGCTCTGTGTTGAGGGTGAACTGTTTTTTTGGTAGCCACAACTGGCCTTCTATGCAGGTTCCCATGAAAGGCGTTTACTTTAACCTATTCCATGGGCATTCCCCACTGGACCTGAGAATAGACCATGACAAAGTACATACTGTATTTACATTGGCTCTCAGGTCCAGGACACGCCCACACAAAACAGGATAATCCCTCCTCTGTGCCTGGGAGATAATTGAGTCAAGCACTGTATTAACTCAATTATCTCCAGACACAGAAAACCCCACAAAAGTGACATCTCTGATAGCCCTGTTCTGGGTGACCAACATATCCAAAAATTACCCAGATCAGAGCAGGGGTTCTGGAATAACTCAATTATCTCCAGGCAGAAAAAACACATATTTTTTATAAAACACAAAATCCCCACAATTATTACATCCCCTGATAGCCCTGATCTGGGTGACCAACAGCCAAAAATCACCCAGATCAGTTCAGGAATTCTATGGAAGTCACATTTTGACCGACCGCACGCATGGTCCCATGCCCAAAACATTTCCAGAGTATCAGGGCTTGCGGTCGTTTTTAGTTCGGTAGTTTGAAAACGAATAGTCTTACCCCGGAGTGTGTTCTCCTCATCTAGACTAATGATCCCACCGAACATTGCCCTTCTAAGTTGTATAGAACCGAACGCAGGCAATGATGGAAGTCCAGTGGTGTTCGGGAGTTTCTGTATCCAATTTTTAGTTCCATGAGAGTCATGCCCAAACACCGCTGCCTGCGTTCATGCGAACAAGATGGCCGCCACCTTGTGGTTGTTCATAGGAATTGCGGTCACCCAGACGAACAATTAGAACACTGCGGTGAGAAACGTTCCAAGTGTTAACAAGCTCCAGGGTGGTCTCTGGTTCGTGCGGTTGTTCGAATGCTGCTTCGTGAGTTCAAAGTGTCACTGAGTAAGTAATGTCAGAAGTCCAAAAGACACAAACAGTGGTTTTAACCAGGTTTTATCACAGGGGCCATAGTCACAGGGCAGGAGGCTGGCAAACAGGCTCCTCCAAAAACCAGTGGTAAGGTTACTTACACCACTGAACTCGATGACCAAACACTGCTGCCTGCGTTCGTGGGAACAAGATGACCGCCACCTCGTGGTCGTTCATGCAAACAGCGCCCACCCAGACGAACACTTGGAACATAGAATGTGACGGCAGATAAGAACCATTCGGCCCATCTAGTCTGCCCAGTTTTCTAAATACTTTCATTAGTCCCTGGCCTTATCTTATAGTTAGGATAGCCTTATGCCTATCCCACGCATGCTTAAACCCCCTCACTGTGTTAACCTCTACCACTTCAGCTGGAAGGCTATTCCATGCATCCACTACCCTCTCAGTAAAGTAATACTTCCTGATATTATTTTTAAACCTTTGTCCCTCTAATTTAAGACTATGTCCTCTTGTTGTGGTAGTTTTTCTTCTTTTAAATATAGTCTCCTCCTTTACTGTGTTGATTCCCTTTATGTATTTAAATGTTTCTATCATATCCCCCCTGTCTCGTCTTTCCTCCAAGCTATACATGTTAAGATCCTTTAACCATTCCTGGTAAGTTTTATCCTGCAATCCATGAACCAGTTTAGTAGCCCTTCTCTGAACTCTCTCTAAAGTATCAATATCCTTCTGGAGATACGGTCTCCAGTACTGCGTACAGTACTCCAAGTGAGGTCTCACCAGTGTTCTGTACAATGGCATGAGCACTTCCCTCTTTCTACTGCTAATACCTCTCCCTATACAACCAAGCATTCTGCTAGCATTTCCTGCTGCTCTATTACATTGTCTGCCTACCTTTAAGTCAGTCCTCAAGTCCTCACACTGTGGTGGAAAGTGTTACAAACTGTCAACTAGGTTTACCAAGCTCCCGGGTGGTCTCTGGTTCGTGCGCCTGTTCAGTTCCCAGACCAAATATAAAATCCCACGAACCTCCTTGTAGGAGGCCAGGTACAGAGCTCCCTCTCCTTGTAGGAGGCCAGGGACAGAGCTCCCTCTCCTTGTAGGAGGCCAGGGACAGAGCTCCCTCTCCTTGTAGGAGGCCAGGGACAGAGCTCCCTCTCCTTGTAGGAGGCCAGGGACAGAGCTCCCTCTCCTTGTAGGAGGCCAGGGACAGAGCTCCCTCTCCTTGTAGGAGGCCAGGGACAGAGCTCCCTCTCCTTGTAGGAGGCCAGGGACAGAGCTCCCTCTCCTTGTAGGAGGCCAGGGACAGAGCTCCCTCTCCTTGTAGGAGGCCAGGGACAGAGCTCCCTCTCCTTGTAGGAGGCCAGGGACAGAGCTCCCTCTCCTTGTAGGAGGCCAGGGACAGAGCTCCCTCTCCTTGTAGGAGGCCAGGGACAGAGCTCCCTCTCCTTGTAGGAGGCCAGGGACAGAGCTCCCTCTCCTTGTAGGAGGCCAGGGACAGAGCTCCCTCTCCTTGTAGGAGGCCAGGGACAGAGCTCCCTCTCCTTGTAGGAGGCCAGGGACAGAGCTCCCTCTCCTTGTAGGAGGCCAGGGACAGAGCTCCCTCTCCTTGTAGGAGGCCAGGGACAGAGCTCCCTCTCCTTGTAGGAGGCCAGGGACAGAGCTCCCTCTCCTTGTAGGAGGCCAGGGACAGAGCTCCCTCTCCTTGTAGGAGGCCAGGGACAGAGCTCCCTCTCCTTGTAGGAGGTCAGGGACAGAGCTCCCTCTCCTTGTAGGAGGCCAGGGACAGAGCTCCCTCTCCTTGTAGGAGGCCAGGGACAGAGCTCCCTCTCCTTGTAGGAGGCCAGGTACAGAGCTCCCTCTCCTTGTAGGAGGCCAGGTACAGAGCTCCCTCTCCTTGTAGGAGGTCAGGTACAGAGCTTCCTGGCAGAATGATCTAAAGAGGCGGGAAGTTATGTTGTTAATGAAACTCAGAATTATCTTCTATCAAATGTAGGAGCTGCGGGAGCTCCAGCAGTTTCAGTACGTGGCATGGCCTGATCG
This sequence comes from Pelobates fuscus, assembly GCF_036172605.1. Classification (NCBI taxonomy): domain Eukaryota; kingdom Metazoa; phylum Chordata; class Amphibia; order Anura; family Pelobatidae; genus Pelobates; species Pelobates fuscus. The sequence goes on from NC_086325.1 coordinate 171,252,379, forward strand.
TGGAATTCCAGACTCCTACACCTGTTTCCTAGAGATGATCCAACTGGTACGCCAGTATCAGGGAGAGACATGCGTGCCAATGTGTGTGCACTGCAGGTAAGTGATTGTGAGGTGGGTGAGTGCAAGAATCTCTATTCTATTTTGTAGTAATAGCTGGATAATAAGAATATTTTTCATTTCAAACTTCCATTTGTTTCAAGGCACGGAGTATGATGTAATTATTCTGTATGGCACAGAGTATGATGTAATTATTCTATATGGCACGGAGTATGATGTAATTATTCTGTATGGCACAGAGTATGATGTAATTGTTGTGTATGGCACGGAGTATGATGTAATTATTGTGTATGGCACAGAGTATGATGTAATTATTGTGTATGGCACAGAGTATGATGTAATTATTGTGTATGGCACAGAGTATGATGTAATTATTGTGTATGGCACGGAGTATGATGTAATTATTCTGTATGGCACAGAGTATGATGTAATTATTGTGTATGGCACAGAGTATGATGTAATTATTCTGTATGGCACAGAGTATGATGTAATCATTCTGTATGGCACAGAGTATGATGTAATTATTCTGTATGGCACGGAGTATGATGTAATTATTCTATATGGCACAGAGTATGATGTAATTATTCTATATGGCACGGAGTATGATGTAATTATTCTGTATGGCACGGAGTATGATGTAATTATTCTGTATGGCACGGAGTATGATGTAATTATTCTGTATGGCACGGAGTATGATGTAATTATTCTGTATGGCACGGAGTATGATGTAATTATTCTGTATGGCACGGAGTATGATGTAATTATTCTGTATGGCACGGAGCAGGATGTAATTATTGTGTATGGCACAGAGTATGATGTAATTATTCTGTATGGCACGGAGCAGGATGTAATTATTCTGTATGGCACGGAGTATGATGTAATTATTGTGTATGGCACAGAGTATGATGTAATTATTCTGTATGGCACGGAGTAGAATGGCTTTAAAGGGACACTATAGTCAGCTGAACAACTTTAGCTTAATGAAGCGGTGTTGGTGTATAGAACATGCCCCTGCAGCCTCACTGCTCAATCCTCTGCCATTTAGGAGTTAAATCCCTTTGTTTATGAACCCTAGTCACACCTCCCTGCATGTGACTTGCACAGCCTTCCATAAACACTTCCTGTAAAGAGGGCCCTATTTAGGCTTTCTTTATTGCAAGTTCTGTTTAATTAAGATTTACTTATCCCCTGCTATGTTAATAGCTTGCTAGACCCTGCAAGAGCCTCCTGTATGCGATTAAAGTTCAATTTAGAGATTGAGATACAACTATTTAAGGTAAATTACATCTGTTTGAAAGTGAAACCAGTTTTTTTTTCATGCAGGCTCTGTCATAGCCAGGGGAGGTGTGGCTAGGGCTGCATAAACAGAAACAAAGTGATTTAACTCCTAAATGACAGTGAATTGAGCAGTGAAATTGCAGGGGAATGATCTATACACTAAAACTGCTTTATTTAGCTAAAGTAATTTAGGTGACTATAGTGTTCATTTAAATTGGATGCATGCCAGTAACATGTGCTTGCTCCCCTTCTTGCAGTGCAGGGTGTGGACGCACCGGGGTGATCTGTACAGTTGAATATATCCAGAGTCTTCTGCAACAACAGGTAGGTGAAGATTAAGTTCTGGTAAAGAATTTGGCGTTGCTGCATTACTGGAGGGAGGCTCTCCTGCTCATCTTTGCGTTCTGATCCATACTAACTAGTACTCCTCTGTATTTGGTCTGAACCCGAGGGACTTGCTCTGTTTGCCATGGTTGGGCACAGGATTTTCAGGTGAGAGGCAGTGATCTAACAGAGGGATAGGAAGAGGTGTATTACCAGACCATAGTGTCCGGGCTAGCGTAAAGCAGGAATTCGGAAATAGTAGGATTAGAATAAGAGAAGGCTACAGGCCAGGAAAGGAGCACAGAGGAACGTAAACAGGCCGGGTTAAGTACACAAGGGCAGGAGAGCAGAAGGGAAGTCAAGGCAAGCCGGGTCAAAATAACACTCAATGAACACGTACAAAATAGCACGAAGTACTCGGGAACAAGAAAGGCCCGGAGCAGCACTTTAAATAGTGATTGAATAAGACGTAACTGTAGCAGGCCTACTGACCACTCGCCTGGTTGTCCTTGTTCAGTCACGTCAGTTATAGTATGGAGAGACCCATTTCCCACTCAGTTACCGGACGACACACCGTTCCAGGGGTACAACAACAACTTTATTGGCCACACTCAGCTTTATACTTTCCCCGTGCAAGGGGTGGATCACATATAACGACAATGTCCCCTCCCAGGGTCCTCCCCCTCCCAGGGGTCTCCAGTAACTTTGTACCCTGTTCCCGCCACCCATCCTCAGGGTTTCCCACATCCGGTGGGTCTTCATCTCATGAGCCTCTGTACCTGGGAGTCCCAGCGCGGGAAAGCTGCCCACCTCTGACTCCCTGCCACAGAATGCCAAACTGCCATTGTCCCCAAGAGTGTCCCCACCAACTTCAGGTACACCCAGAACGGTAACTGCCACAGGGTCCCTGGGTGCCTCCTCTCGTGTATGCGTGTATGCGAACGGCAGCTGACCACTTATTAATGACTTCCCTTGCGGTTTCACACTTATGTTGCCAAGGTGCAATGAGGAGGTCCTCGTTCGGGAACCAATCCACAAATACTACCCCTAGATGGCGTTCGTCTAACAAAGGGGCCGCCACCCAGGCTTTCCTTGCGGTTTGTGGTTTCGACACCTCGTTACAAGGTGTGAACGTTCTAAGACAACCTTCTAAATGAGGTTGCTTGGTGGTCCCCATTCGGGAGGTGAACGGAGCCTAACGGGGAGCAGGTAAAACACAGGAATACAATACCATACAGGGGAAAACACAGAGAATATCTCCTAGCAATTCACGAACAGGCAGCGGTCCCGTCACAGTAACGAGGAAACAATCTTGAAATCTTCCCAGAAGAGCAAGTTTCACAGTCGCACAGCATTGAAGGAAACCTATTGTAAAACCGTTTTAGAGGGCATATACCTCCTGTGCAGGAGTCATAGACTCCTATATCTTCCAGTGGAACTGTGGACTGTTCAGTGTGCAGAGGCAGAAACTGTCAGGACGGGGAAAGCTCCTCGCCAATATTGCCAAATTGCCCTATGGCCAATGCTATCCTGCATCTTTGCACCGCCAAACTTATTGCTCTGTATAAACTCTGGCTCCCCGGGGGCATTGCTCTGTATAAACTCAGGCTCCCCGGGGCCGTTGCTTTGTATAAGCTGTATTGGCTCTCCAGCATTGCATTGCTCTGTATTGGCTCTTTGGCGTTGCGTTGCTCTGTATAAGCTGTATTGGCTCTCTGGCGGGGTCGTTGCTCTGTATTGGCTCCCCGGGGGCATTGCTCTGTATAAGCTGTATTGGCTCTCTGGCGGGGTCGTTGCTCTGTATTGGCTCTCCGGGGGCATTGCTCTGTATAAGCTGTATTGGCTCCCCGGCGTTGCGTTGCTCTGTATAAGCTGTATTGGCTCCCCGGGGGGGCTGTTGCTCTGTATTGGCTCCCCGGCGGGGCCGTTGCTCTGTATTGGCTCCCCGGCGGGGTCGTTGCTCTGTATTGGCTCCCCGGCATTGCATTGCTCTGTATAAGCTGTATTGGCTCCCCGGCATTGCGTTGCTCTGTATTGGCTCCCCGGGGGCATTGCTCTGTATAAGCTGTATTGGCTCCCCGGCGGGGCCATTGCTCTGTATTGGCTCCCCGACGGGGCCGTTGCTCTGTATTGGCTCCCCGGCGTTGCGTTGCTCTGTATTGGCTCCCCGGGGGCATTGCTCTGTATAAGCTGTATTGGCTCCCCGGCGGGGCCGTTGCTCTGTATTGGCTCCCCGGCGGGGCCGTTGCTCTGTATTGGCTCCCCGGCGGGGCCGTTGCTCTGTATTGGCTCCCCGGCGGGGCCGTTGCTCTGTATTGGCTCCCCGGCGGGGCCGTTGCTCTGTATTGGCTCCCCGGCGGGGCCGTTGCTCTGTATTGGCTCCCCGGCGTTGCGTTGCTCTGTATTGGCTCCCCGGGGGCATTGCTCTGTATAAGCTGTATTGGCTCCCCGGCGGGGCCGTTGCTCTGTATTGGCTCCCCGGCGGGGCCGTTGCTCTGTATTGGCTCCCCGGCGGGGCCGTTGCTCTGTATAAGCTGTATTGGCTCCCCGGCAGGGCCGTTGCTCTGTATTGGCTCCCCGGCAGGGCTGTTGCTCTGTATTGGCTCCCCGGCGGGGCCGTTGCTCTGTATTGGCTCCCCGGCAGGGCTGTTGCTCTGTATTGGCTCTCCGGCGTTGCGTTGCTCTGTATTGGCTCCCCGGGGCCGTTGCTCTGTATAAGCTGTATTGGCTCCCCGGCGGGGCCGTTGCTCTGTATTGGCTCCCCGGCAGGGCTGTTGCTCTGTATTGGCTTACCCTGTGTGTTTTTCAGAGGGTTCCAAGTGATTTCAGTATTTATTCTGTTGTGATGGAAATAAGACGTCAGAGGCCATCAGCCGTGCAGACTAAGGTAATTCAATTTCTGTCACTGCACCCCGTGTGTGTGTGTGTGTACCCCTCCGTTATGACCAGTGTACGTGGTTCAAGTCTCTCACTATAATTCTCTCACAGGAACAGTATGACTTTCTGTATCACGCCATCACTGAAATGTTTGAAAAGCAGCTGAAGGTGAATCCGAATTATGAGAATCTGACCTCGGTGAGCTCCGTGAACAGAAATGTCACAATGGGCTCCGATAAAAGTGACAATAATAAAGAAAAGGGTTCATTTAATTTTCTTATATTCCAGGGTGTCCCACGCAGGGTTAATGTGACAGTATACTGATAGAGAGCGGGGTGTCCCACACAGGGTTAATGTGACAGTATACTGATAGAGAGCGGGATGTCCCACACAGGGTTAATGTGACAGTATACTGATAGAGAGCGGGGTGTCCCACGCAGGGTTAATGTGACACTATACTGATAGAGAGCAGGGTGTCCCACGCAGGGTTAATGTGACAGTATACTGATAGAGAGCACGTTGGGCCCACGCAGGGTTAATGTGACACTATACTGATAGAGAGCAGGGTGTCCCACACAGGGTTAATGTGACAGTATACTGATAGAGAGCAGGGTGTCCCACGCAGGGTTAATGTGACAGTATACTGATAGAGAGCACGTTGGACCCACGCAGTGTTAATGTGACACTATACTGATAGAGAGCAGGGTGTCCCACACAGGGTTAATGTGACAGTATACTGATAGAGAGCAGGGTGTCCCACGCAGGGTTAATGTGACAGTATACTGATGGAGAGCATGGTGTCCCACGCAGGGTTAATGTGACACTATACTGATAGAGAGTGGGGTGTCCCACACAGGGTTAATGTGACACTATACTGATAGAGAGCAGGGTGTCCCACGCAGGGTTAATGTGACAGTATACTGATAGAGAGCAGGGTGTCCCACGCAGGGTTAATGTGACAGTATAGTGATAGAGAGCAGGGTGTCCCACACAGGGTTAATGTGACAGTATACTGATGGAGAGCATGGTGTCCCACGCAGGGTTAATGTGACACTATACTGATAGAGAGTGGGGTGTCCCACACAGGGTTAATGTGACACTATACTGATAGAGAGCAGGGTGTCCCACACAGGGTTAATGTGACAGTATACTGATGGAGAGCATGGTGTCCCACGCAGGGTTAATGTGACACTATACTGATAGAGAGTGGGGTGTCCCACGCAGGGTTAATGTGACACTATACTGATAGAGAGCAGGGTGTCCCACACAGGGTTAATGTGACAGTATACTGATAGAGAGCAGGGTGTCCCACGCAGGGTTAATGTGACACTATACTGATAGAGAGTGGGGTGTCCCACGCAGGGTTAATGTGACACTATACTGATAGAGAGCAGGGTGTCCCACACAGGGTTAATGTGACAGTATACTGATAGAGAGCACGTTGGGCCCACGCAGGGTTAATGTGACAATATGCTGAAAGAGAGCACGTTGGGCCCACGCAGGGTTAATGTGACAGTAGACTGATAGAGAGCAGGGTGTCCCACGCAGGGTTAATGTGACAGTATACTGATAGAGAGCACGTTGGGCCCACACAGGGTTAACGTGACAGTATGCTGATAGAGAGCACGTTGGGCCCACGTAGGGTTAATGTGACAGTATACTGATAGAGAGCAGGGTGTCCCACACAGGGTTAATGTGACAGTATACTGATAGAGAGCAGGGTGTCCCACGCAGGGTTAATGTGACAGTATACTGATAGAGAGCAGGGTGTCCCACGCAGGGTTAATGTGACAGTATAGTGATAGAGAGTGGGGTGTCCCACACAGGGTTAATGTGACAGTATACTAATAGAGAGCGAGGTGACCCACACAGGGTTAATGTGACAGTATACTGATAGAGAGCAGGGTGTCCCACGCAGGGTTAATGTGATCGTATACTGATAGAGCGAGGTGTCCCACACAGGGTTAATGTGACAGTATGCTGATAGAAAGCACGTTGGGCCCACGCAGGGTTAATGTGACAGTATACTGATAGAGAGCAGGGTGTCCCACGCAGGGTTAATGTGACAGTATACTGATAGAGAGCAGGGTGTCCCACACAGGGTTAATGTGACAGTATACTGATAGAGAGCAGGGTGTCCCACGCAGGGTTAATGTGACAGTATGCTGATAGAGAGCAGGGTGTCCCACGCAGGGTTAATGTGACAGTATAGTGATAGAGAGCAGGGTGTCCCACACAGGGTTAATGTGACAGTATGCTGATAGAGAGCAGGGTGTCCCACGCAGGGTTAATGTGACAGTATAGTGATAGAGAGCAGGGTGTCCCACACAGGGTGAATGTGACAGTATGCTGATAGAGAGCAGGGTGTCCCACGCAGGGTTAATGTGACAGTATGCTGATAGAAAGCACGTTGGGCCCACACAGGGTTAATGTGACAGTATACTGATAGAGAGCAGGGTGTCCCACGCAGGGTTTATGTGACAGTATACTGATAGAGAGCAGGGTGTCCCACGCAGGGTTAATGTGACAGTATACTGATAGAGAGCAGGGTGTCCCACGCAGGGTTAATGTGACAGTATACTGATAGAGAGCACGTTGGGCCCACACAGGGTTAATGTGACAGTATACTGATAGAGAGCAGGGTGTCCCACGCAGAGTTAATGTGACAGTATACTGATAGAGAGCAGGGTGTCCCACGCAGGGTTAATGTGACAGTATACTGATAGAGAGCAGGGTGTCCCACGCAGGGTTAATGTGACAGTATACTGATAGAGAGCAGGGTGTCCCACGCAGGGTTAATGTGACAGTATACTGATAGAGAGCAGGGTGTCCCACGCAGAGTTAATGTGACAGTATACTGATAGAGAGCAGGGTGTCCCACGCAGGGTTAATGTGACCGTATACTGATAGAGAGCAGGGTGTCCCACGCAGAGTTAATGTGACAGTATACTGATAGAGAGCAGGGTGTCCCACGCAGGGTTAATGTGACAGTATACTGATAGAGAGCACGTTGGGCCCATAGGGTTAATTTGACAGTATACTGATAGAGAGCAGGGTGTCCCACGCAGAGTTAATGTGACAGTATACTGATAGAGAGCAGGGTGTCCCACGCAGGGTTAATGTGACAGTATACTGATAGAGAGCAGGGTGTCCCACGCAGAGTTAATGTGACAGTATACTGATAGAGAGCAGGGTGTCCCACGCAGAGTTAATGTGACAGTATACTGAAAGAGAGCAGGGTGTCCCACGCAGAGTTAATGTGACAGTATACTGATAGAGAGCAGGGTGTCCCACGCAGGGTTAATGTGACAGTATACTGATAGAGAGCAGGGTGTCCCACGCAGAGTTAATGTGACAGTATACTGATAGAGAGCAGGGTGTCCCACGCAGGGTTAATGTGACAGTATACTGATAGATCGCAGGGTGTCCCACGCAGGGTTAATGTGACAGTATACTGATAGAGAGCAGGGTGTCCCACGCAGGGTTAATGTGACAGTATACTGATAGAGAGCAGGGTGTCCCACGCAGAGTTAATGTGACAGTATACTGATAGAGAGCAGGGTGTCCCACGCAGGGTTAATGTGACAGTATACTGATAGAGAGCAGGGTGTCCCACGCAGAGTTAATGTGACAGTATACTGATAGAGAGCAGGGTGTCCCACGCAGAGTTAATGTGACAGTATACTGATAGAGAGCAGGGTGTCCCACGCAGAGTTAATGTGACAGTATACTGATAGAGAGCAGGGTGTCCCACGCAGGGTTAATGTGACAGTATACTGATAGAGAGCAGGGTGTCCCACGCAGGGTTAATGTGACAGTATACTGATAGAGAGCAGGGTGTCCCACGCAGGGTTAATGTGACAGTATACTGATAGAGAGCAGGGTGTCCCACGCAGAGTTAATGTGACAGTATACTGATAGAGAGCAGGGTGTCCCACGCAGGGTTAATGTGACAGTATACTGATAGAGAGCAGGGTGTCCCACGCAGGGTTAATGTGACAGTATACTGATAGAGAGCAGGGTGTCCCACGCAGGGTTAATGTGACAGTATACTGATAGAGAGCAGGGTGTCCCACGCAGAGTTAATGTGACAGTATACTGATAGAGAGCAGGGTGTCCCACGCAGGGTTAATGTGACAGTATACTGATAGAGAGCAGGGTGTCCCACGCAGAGTTAATGTGACAGTATACTGATAGAGAGCAGGGTGTCCCACGCAGGGTTAATGTGACAGTATACTGATAGATCGCAGGGTGTCCCACGCAGGGTTAATGTGACAGTATACTGATAGATCGCAGGGTGTCCCACGCAGGGTTAATGTGACAGTATACTGATAGAGAGCAGGGTGTCCCACGCAGGGTTAATGTGACAGTATACTGATAGAGAGCAGGGTGTCCCACGCAGGGTTAATGTGACAGTATACTGATAGAGAGCAGGGTGTCCCACGCAGGGTTAATGTGACAGTATACTGATAGAGAGCAGGGTGTCCCACGCAGGGTTAATGTGACAGTATACTGATAGAGAGCAGGGTGTCCCACGCAGGGTTAATGTGACAGTATACTGATAGAGAGCAGGGTGTCCCACGCAGGGTTAATGTGACAGTATACTGATAGAGAGCAGGGTGTCCCACGCAGGGTTAATGTGACAGTATACTGATAGAGAGCAGGGTGTCCCACGCAGAGTTAATGTGACAGTATACTGATAGAGAGCACGTTGGGCCCACGCAGGGTTAATGTGACAGTATACTAATAGAGAGCGAGGTGTCCCACGCAGGGTTAATGTGACAGTATACTGATAGAGAGCAGGGTGTCCCACGCAGGGTTAATGTGACAGTATACTGATAGAGAGCAGGGTGTCCCACGCAGGGTTAATGTGACAGTATACTGATAGAGAGCACGTTGGGCCCACGCAGGGTTAATGTGACAGTATACTAATAGAGAGCGAGGTGTCCCACGCAGGGTTAATGTGACAGTATACTGATAGAGAGCAGGGTGTCCCACGCAGGGTTAATGTGACAGTATACTGATAGAGAGCAGGGTGTCCCACGCAGGGTTAATGTGACAGTATACTGATAGAGAGCAGGGTGTCCCACGCAGGGTTAATGTGACAGTATACTGATAGAGAGCAGGGTGTCCCACGCAGAGTTAATGTGACAGTATACTGATAGAGAGCAGGGTGTCCCACGCAGGGTTAATGTGACAGTATACTGATAGAGAGCAGGGTGTCCCACGCAGGGTTAATGTGACAGTATACTGATAGAGAGCAGGGTGTCCCACGCAGGGTTAATGTGACAGTATACTGATAGAGAGCAGGGTGTCCCACGCAGGGTTAATGTGACAGTATACTGATAGAGAGCACGTTGGGCCCATAGGGTTAATTTGAAGTGTAAAAGAGGAAGAGAGATTTCCTGACGTTGCTCGATGATTTTGTGAGACGCCTCCCTCTCACCATTTCTCTTCCCACAGAATCGAGCTCCGTTCTATGACGATGCCTGCAGCTCAGTGAGCCAGCCACGCACAGTGACCAATCCACAGCAGGTGCTCAGATCAAGGTAGGACACGCTGCATGCTGTCACAGAGCTGGGCATTCGGCGTCATGGAGCACACACTGATAATTTGGGAATGTCTCTCTCTTGTGCTCTGGGGCCTCAGAACGTCACCAGCTATATTGGGCTGAATGTCGCAGTTCAGATTTGAATTAATGTTTTATTAACGTGTGTGTATAATGTTTCCCTATTTAAGCCCACTGCAGTGGTTATGGTGCCAGCCTATCCCTTGTGCAGTCCTCTCGTTTTGTTTTCAAGTAGTGGAACAAAAACTGAGGTTGTCTGGGCGTCCGCAGCCCCTTTTTCAGACTCTTGCTATATTTCTTTAATACTATAAATTTTGTGTGAATTTGTGTGTCGTTCATTGGCTGAGCATGTCAGGTGACCATCAACCATCAATGCCATTTAGCCCTGGACAAAATGGACACTGTAAGTAGAGCAATATACAGGGTGAGGCGTTCGGTGAGAAGTGGTTATGGTGATTAGTGTCCCTTTAAGGATGTTTTCGTATCATGGTAGGATCTTTTATCTCCATGTTGGGACTACGAGTCCTATTCATTGTTCTATTTAATGAATGTCTCCACTTGTCTCTACAGCTTCTCTCTGCCCCTGGACCATCAGTCTCCAGTACACCCTGTGCATTCGGCCATGAGCGAAACATACGCCGTGATACGCCGTCCCACAGCTGCTGTGAGCCCCCCTGTGCCCCAAGCCCCCCGTGCTGCCTTGACCACAGAATATGATAATATCAACCAGTGCATGACCCCCCCAGAACTGAGCAATCCTGTGTACAGCATTGTGGTGCCCAAGTCTAACCGGGCCTCAGCTCTTGTTTTGACTCCATCTACAGCGTCCATCTCATCGTCCTATGCGTATGCTGAAATGCCGAGTTCAGCAGAGGTTACTACAGCTGAATACACCCACGTGGCAACACCCAGCACAGGTAACAGGTCTCACCCCACTGCTAATGAGCTCATTGTGCTACTTTTTACCAGGGGAGGTGGAGTAAGACTAAGGATCAGGCTAGGTCTGTTTGGCATTAGTAGCTTTATTGAAGAATCGCTACGGTTACCAAGGAAACATGGCACCAGGATATCACGGCGTGGGGCCTATCTCCAACCCCTCCGTTATCAGCAAGGCAGCCAGTGTGTCCCCTCTGAAAATCCAGCATTCTCAGGGTTATGTTACTACACAGAGAATTCAAAGTCAATTTAAAGGGCAAAATAGCGAAAAAATGAAAACTGAAAAAATTATCTTTTTAGACTATATAACCGTGCGGGAGGAGACAAATCTGGTTATAATAAAACCGTGCAGGAGGAGACGAGTCGGGTTATAATAACACAAAGTGCGGGAGAATACAGGTAGGGATATAACGCACAATGTGGGAGGAGACAGGTAGGGATATAACGCACAATGTGGGAGGAGACAGGAAGGGATATAACGCACAATGTGGGAGGAGACGGGTCGGGTTATAATAACACACAGTGTGGGAGCAGACCGGTCAGGTTATAATAACACACAGTGCGGGAGAAGACAGGTAGGGATACAACGCACAATGTGGGAGGACACAGGAAGGGATATAACGCACAATGTGGGAGGAGACAGGAAGGGATATAACGCACAATGTGGGAGGACACAGGAAGGGATATAACGCACAATGTGGGAGGAGACAGGTAGGGATATAACGCACAATGTGGGAGGAGACGGGTAGGGATATAACGCACAATGTGGGAGGAGACGGGTAGGGATATAACGCACAATGTGGGAGGAGACAGGTAGGGATATAACGCACAATGTGGGAGGAGACGGGTAGGGATATAACGCACAATGTGGGAGGAGACGGGTAGGGATATAACGCACAATGTGGGAGGAGACAGGTAGGGATATAACGCACAATGTGGGAGGAGACGGGTAGGGATATAACGCACAATGTGGGAGGAGACGGGTAGGGATATAACGCACAATGTGGGAGGAGACGGGTAGGGATATAACGCACAATGTGGGAGGAGACAGGTAGGGATATAACGCACAATGTGGGAGGAGACGGGTAGGGATATAACGCACAATGTGGGAGGAGACGGGTAGGGATATAACGCACAATGTGGGAGGAGACGGGTAGGGATATAACGCACAATGTGGGAGGAGACAGGTAGGGATATAACGCACAATGTGGGAGGAGACGGGTAGGGATATAACACACAATGTGGGAGGAGACGGGTAGGGATATAACGCACAATGTGGGAGGAGACGGGTAGGGATATAACGCACAATGTGGGAGGAGACAGGTAGGGATATAACGCACAATGTGGGAGGAGACGGGTAGGGATATAACGCACAATGTGGGAGGAGACAGGAAGGGATATAACGCACAATGTGGGAGGAGACGGGTCGGGTTATGATAACACACAGTGCGGGAGGAGATGGGTTGGGTTATAATAACACACAGTGCAGGAGGAGACAGATCTGGATATAATAACGCACAGTGTGGGAGGAAACAGGTTGGGTTATAATAACACACAGTGCAGGAGGAGACAGATCTGGATATAATAACGCACAGTGTGGGAGGAAACAGGTTGGGTTATAATAAAACACAGTGCGGGAGGAGATGGTGTGACAAACTGCCATTTGCCACTGAGCATTGGAGAGGACTGATTGCTAGCCTCCTGCCCTGCGACTATGGCCCTGGTATGTATTGCCCTTTAAGAACTGTATTTGGGTATAATGGAGTTTTATAATGCTGTTCCTTGCCCTTTAATTACTTTGGAGCAGGTTTGCAACTTTTAAACTGGCACTTCAGATGCAGTCGAAGTGCCGAAGTTGTCGAAGTGGCCGCCATTCGACTAACGAACACGTGGCAGCGGCCATTTTAACTTATTCGAACGCAGTCAGCGGTGTGTGCAGCCAAATCTATGGAACTGTGTTTGGCTACCCAATTGCACGAACACCGCTGGCCCGTACCTTCTACGCTTCTTCAACACCGCGGCTGGAGACTAAATCCCGTTCGAAGATTCGAACGCTCGTTCAAATGGGACTTAGTCACTTTTGACCGTCGGTCTATTTTACTCCGAGAAAATTACTTATACCTATCTCCCAAACGGCTGAAGGGATTCGAATGATTTTTGGGTATGTTTGTATTTGGAATGTGCTGATTAATAATATGTAGTATTTATTAATATTGGATGTATGGTTTTAGAGTTATGAAAGTTGGGTAGAAAGTATGTTTTAAACTGTATGGATAATTGGGTTACCTCTCAGGCTAAGGGGAGGGAATCTGTGGGATGTAACCATTGTGTGATTGGGTAATGTATAATTGTATGTGGGTATGTGGGTGTTGCATAAAAGCAGAGTGTGTGCCATTAAACCTGAGTTCTTCTTGACCCTCAACACGTAGTCTTGTCTCGTGATTGGAGGGTACAGCTATATTCACACTGGGGATTGCTATGCTCTGCATGCTCCCTTGGGCTTTAATCACTTAGCTCTTTTGAGAGCTTGCTCCTGTTACGCTCTCCTTGGAGGAGAGGTCTTCCCCACACGGTCCTGGATGCTGGAGGTTCATACAGGGTGGAAGGAAGACGGCGAGACTCCAGTTAAGCTACTGCGGTTGCGGAGTCTGCAGTGGTTGTGGTGTCTGCTGCAGTGCTTGGAGTCCTCAGGAAGCGCTAGAAGCATCCGTCAACGGAAGGTGTCCGTTACAGATGGGTTGGGTTATAATAACACACAGTGTGGGAGGAGACAGGTCGGGTTATAACGCACAGTAAGAGGGGAGATAGGGGTTTTTAATATGAGGGTCAGTCAGTTTTTAGGGTACATTAATCAATACATGGTGGTTATGATAGTTATTACAGGTAAATGTGTAACTGCTGTATAACATTCTGTGACTGTCTCCCTCTTCCTGTAGTGGACACAAACACGTATTCCAATACCACGAATTCTAAAAATGAAAACAAATGGTGGCCGCATGCTCAGAACGTGAGTATCAGAGATTGAACCTACCTTCCTGACACACCAAAGCTTGTACATACCTGGAAGCAGTCTCACGTTAATAAAGGGAAACTCCAAACACCAAAACAACTTTAGCTTAATGAAGTGGTTTTGGTGTATAGAACATTCTCTGCCATTTAGGAGTTAAATAATCACCAACTTATTTACTAAAGTGAATTTCTAATTTAAGGGTATGTTTACAGTTCAGATATTTTGGTATAAAATGTAACATTCACTTTAGTAAATAATGCTGGTTATGCATTTATAGTCACACCTTTCTGGCGGAGACTCCTGACTTCCTGTAAAGAGAGATTCAATGTTCACACTTCCTTTATTGCAGTCTGCTTTACTTTAGAATTTATCTCCTGCTTTGTTAATAGCCTACTAGACCCTGCAGGAGCCTCCTGTGATTAAACTTCAATTTATAGAGCAGGATATAAAGGAAACTGTGGTGGGACTGCTGGCTGTCCATGAATTGCCCTCTTCTGTATTCGTAGATTTCCTATTATAAAATGTGTGTGTTTCCCCATGTAGTTTTATTTTAACTGTGTAACAGGTCTTTTGACCGCGCTGGGGCGCTCCGGTGCACGGAGTCCATGCGCTTCCCGAACGAGGACCATTCTGGTGCCCCATTACAACGTTCCTACCAATTAATCAGAACGTTCACACTTGCAAAATGAATGTGAAACCGCAAGGGAATTAATTAATTAGCGCTCCACTGGGTGACCACCAGGGGCAGCTTTCGGATCCCGAAGAGGGACGCTTCGCTTGCGGGGGCTTTGCACCGGGACTCCAGGGACGGGTCCCTGATGTTGGTGGGGATATTTTCTGGGGTACTGGTGGTCCGAGTCACTCTAACCTGCTCCTAGAGGGGCCAACATCACTGTTCCCCTACCTGGGGGCTGCGAGGCCAGGCTCGTAGCTGCCCAAAGAGTGCTCCCCCCGGGGTCTGCCGCAGTTGGGCTGCGAAACCCCTCTCCTCCCCAAGCGCCGATTGGTGCAACAGAGTTTCACGTCTTTCAGCTGATTGGTTGTTGCTTTGTTTAGGCGCAAAGTTTGAATGCACCGGACTAAACCAAGCAAATCCCTGGAACTAATTTCGGGGATGTACAGAGCCTCGAGCCCCAGATTTTGGTTTATGATGATTTCTCAGGGCTCTGTATATCCGATAGCCCTGTTATTTGCAGGGATCCCAGAGGGGACCCGGGGCTATCCAGTCATGTGTCGGATATGTGTGACCCTCTTCCCTTCCTGGGGTGCGGAGTCCCTAGGTGTTCCCCCTTGTATGTACTATGTTTTAATGTGTGCAGGGGTCTATGCATAAAAGAAGCCTGTTTTCAATAAAGACTGTCAGAGTTGTACCTCCAGAACTGTGTCTTGTCCAGTTACTGGGGGGAAATGGGTCTCTTTGTATTTTAAATGGTTCCTGATCGGCTGAAGGAAGGGAGTTAGTGGAGGTAACTGGTCGGTTTACCAGGTGGTCCAGAAACATTCTGTGCTGTAAACTCCGAACCAATATTTTTATATATGTATATATGTTTATGTTCTATTTTGTTTACTTGTGAGTCAGGGTTCTGGGGCTGCATAAACTAACAGGGTTATTCTCTAAGGTGAGACTTCAAAATTAATTTCAAAGATTAATAGCTCTAAATCAGCTTCTAGTTCGGAAACCCTGGCCTTAAAATAGAAATTCACTTTGAATTCTCCCTTTTGTGTGGTGTATATGAGAATACAACACAATATCGTGCAGTATATTCTGTATAAAATAGTTAAGAGTAAGAAGTGATGTTACGCAGTGTAAAGCTCAAGTAGTACCTACTATATAGCGTCTGGGCGGTATGCTCCCCACCACAAAATCATAAAACTGATAAAAGGAGTAATAAGTCAATCCACAGACGGTATGCTCCCCACCAAGGACAAGGGTATCCGGGCTCCAGCAGAAAGGATCGGGTTATTCCAGAAAATGTTTAAAAATAAACCACTAATTTATTTGACAAAATATGTCTATATTTACCACCTGGATCGATTTTTTTTTTTTTTTTTATTATATATTTATATTGTCAAAGCCTCTCTGTGACCACAGTCACATCACACCATCTCCTTCTCACCACGCGTGGCCCATCATAGTGACCAAGGTCAGATCACAGCATCTCCTTCTAACCACACGTGGCCCATAACAGTGACCAAGGTCAGATCACAGCATCTCCTTCTAACCACGCGTGGCCCATCACAGTGACCAAGGTCAGATCACAGCATCTCCTTCTCACCATGCGTGGCCCATCACAGTGACCAAGGTCAAGTCACACCATCTCCTTCTCACCACGCGTGGCCCATCACAGTGACCAAGGTCAAGTCACACCATCTCCTCACCACGCGTGGCCCATCACAGTGACCAAGGTCAGGTCACACCATCTCCTTCTCACCAGACGTGGCCCATCACAGTGACCAAGGTCAGATCACAGCATCTCCTTCTCACCACGCGTGGCCCATCACAGTGACCAAGGTCAAGTCACACCATCTCCTTCTCACCACGCGTGGCCCATCACAGTGACCAAGGTCAAGTCACACCATCTCCTCACCACGCGTGGCCCATCACAGTGACCAAGGTCAGATCACAGCATCTCCTTCTCACCACGCGTGGCCCATCACAGTGACCAAGGTCAAGTCACACCATCTCCTTCTCACCACGCGTGGCCCATCACAGTGACCAAGGTCAAGTCACACCATCTCCTTCTCACCACGCGTGGCCCATCACAGTGACCAAGGTCAAGTCACACCATCTCCTCACCACGCGTGGCCCATCAGAGTGACCAAGGTCAGGTCACACCATCTCCTTCTCACCAGACGTGGCCCATCACAGTGACCAAGGTCAGATCACAGCATCTCCTTCTCACCACGCGTGGCCCATCACAGTGACCAAGGTCAAGTCACACCATCTCCTTCTCACCACGCGTGGCCCATCACAGTGACCAAGGTCAAGTCACACCATCTCCTTCTCACCACGCGTGGCCCATCACAGTGACCAAGGTCAGATCACAGCATCTCCTTCTCACCACGCGTGGCCCATCACAGTGACCAAGGTCAAGTCACACCATCTCCTTCTCACCACGCGTGGCCCATCACAGTGACCAAGGTCAGGTCACACCATCTCCTTCTCACCACGCGTGGCCCATCACAGTGACCAAGGTCAGATCACAGCATCTCCTTCTAACCACGCGTGGCCTCTCACAGTGACCAAGGTCAGATCACACCATCTCCTTCTTTGAATCTCAGTTGTGACACGGCTGTTAGCCTTCACTAATTGAGTAAACCATATTGAGAGATATATAAATGTAATTGCTTGAATCATTTTAATTGCTTGAATCATTTTAATTGATTGTTAAGACACTCACAGCTCAAATAGATGAAACCGCCGTTTAGCCGATAATCCCCCTTTCCAGAGACACAGGCTCTGCACGGCCGACCGCCAAACTCCCGAACGGAGTGCAAGGGAATGCGGTAAATCCACGAACATAAAATCAGCCGAACTCCTTCCATGGCTAAAAAAGGCGAAATAAATCCTTCCAAGTAGCAATCCCCCCAAACACGAGACCAAGCTCCATCTTGAGGGTAAAACAGGAATCTGTTTAATGAGGGCTACCTGCCCGGTATTTATGCAGGTCTCCCACCTGGTGGACACTCCCCTAGGGGACCAGATGGGAGACTGGGACATATATCCCTCCTCTCTATCCTGGAGATAATTGGGAAGGAATCTAATTATCTCCAGGGATAGAGGCAAACCGCCATGTAATACAAGACAGTAAAAACACATAAAAATATATAACTACACAAATACCGAATACATGGGCTTCGTGTAACGTATCCCCAGATAGCCTGGATCTGAGTGCATATTTCTACCGAATAGCGCTCAGATCCAATGCACACAGTTCAATCGCCATGGAGTCAAAGTCTTTCACATGTCTTTCGGTATACGATTGACTCCATGGGATGGTTATCTGGGTTAAGTCCATGCGTATGATCCAAACTCCCGAACGGACCAGTGTTCGTATGCCTCGACGAAAAAGAAGGGCGATCGGTAGTTTCAGCGGTGTTCGGTAGGTAAAGTGTTCGTTTATAGTTCCATAGAATCTTCGCCGAACACCGCTTGTCTTTCGCGTGTTTAAAATGGCCGCCGCCTCATGGTCGGCATACGAACGACGACCACCCTGCATACGGTTAGAATGGAGAGGTATCTGCAGTTAACCACAACGTTCTAATTGGGGCTAAGAGGTTAACCAGCAGCACACTTCTCTCCTGGGTGGCTGACCGTTCGGTAGTTTCAATCGGTATCTCCTGGAACAAACTAACAGGGACATACGGACAGGCAAATAAACGAAAAGGGGCAAACAGACGAACCAGCAGTATCAGTTTATACAGATGGATCTGTCAAATTGTTTAATTTTGTTAATCACTTGTATTCCTATAAAAATGGATTTGCACATGCATTTGATAGCTTGACAAAGACACTGTAGGTCGAAACGTTGCAGTGGGTTCTAAAAATGTGCCCTTATGTATCCTGAGAGTGCCTGGACTTCTATTTTTTCTCAAGTGACCAAGGTCAGATCACACCATCTCCTTCTAACCACGCGTGGCCCATCACAGTGACCAAGGTCAAGTCACACCATCTCCTTCTAACCACGCGTGACCTCTCACCGTGACCAAGGTCAGATCACACTATCTCCTTCTAACCACGCGTGGCCCATCACAGTGACCAAGGTCAGATCCCAGCATCTCCTTCTAACCACGTGTGGCCCATCACAGTGACCAAGTTCAGATCACAGCATCTCCTTCTAACCATGTGTGGCCCATCACAGTGTCCAAGGTCAGATCACAGCATCTCCTTCTAACCACGCGTGGCCCATCACAGTGACCAAGGTCAGATCACAGCATCTCCTTCTAACCACGCGTGGCCCATCACAGTGACCAAGGTCAGATCACACCATCTCCTTCTAACCACGCGTGGCCCATCACAGTGACCAAGGTCAGATCACACTATCTCCTTCTAACCACGCGTGGCCCATCACAGTGTCCAAGGTCAGATCACAGCATCTCCTTCTAACCACGCGTGGCCCATCACAGTGACCAAGGTCAGATCACAGCATCTCCTTCTAACCATGTGTGGCCCATCACAGTGTCCAAGGTCAGATCACAGCATCTCCTTCTAACCACGCGTGGCCCATCACAGTGACCAAGGTCAGATCACACTATCTCCTTCTAACCACGCGTGGCCCATCACAGTGTCCAAGGTCAGATCACAGCATCTCCTTCTAACCACGCGTGGCCCATCACAGTGACCAAGGTCAGATCACAGCATCTCCTTCTAACCACGCGTGGCCCATCACAGTGACCAAGGCCAGATCACACCATCTACTCCTAACCACGCGTGGCCTCTCAGTTACCAAGGTGGGATCACACAGTACCCAAGCGCATAATCATTAACTTTGTGTTGTTGCTGCTTCGTGAGTTTTGAACTATTATTTTATTTACTAGGCAGACTGTGGGGAGCGCAGATTAAAGGACCACTATAGTGCCAGGAAAACATACTTTTTTTCCTGGCACTATAGTGCCCTGAGGGTGCCCCCACCCTCAGGGCCCCCCTCTCTAGAGGCTGGATTAACCCATAGGTAAACATAGCCGTCTCTCTGAAACTGCTATGTTTACAGCAGGCAGGGTTAATCCTAGGTGGACCTGGCACCCAGACCACTTCATTAAGCTAAAGTGGTCTGGGTGCCTATAGTGGTCCTCTAAAGCTGGGGGTTTGATTTTATTGAGGGAATGAAGCATTAGAACAGGTTTAGTATTTGGATTGCAAGGTTTTAACCAGCAGTAAATCAGGTAAAAAGCGAATGAATAACCAAATTCCTGGTAAATTTGTGTCTTTGTCATCCTGGTGACAGCCCTAGAGTTCCTTAATTCTGTATCTGGAATCCGCATGTTTCAGAAATTTCACCAAAACAGATTATTTTCTGTCTGTTTAAATTTTGTCTGTTTTTTTCCTATAGGAATTCCCTGCCGTTCCCGGTAAAAAACGTGAGTATTTGTTCTCGATGTAAATCAAACCATAGCACCCTTCAATTTAGTCATGTCCCCACCTACTTATATCCTGCTTCGCCCCTCCCATAGTAACCTGCCCCACCATGCCGTAACCTCTCACCATCCCATAACCTGCCCCACCATGCCGTAATCTCTCACCATCCCATAACCTGCCTCCGCCCTCCCCATTGTAACCTGACCCACCATGCCGTAACCTCTCACCATCCCACAACCTGCCTTCGCCCTCCCCATTGTAACCTGCCCCACCATGCCATAATCTCTCACCATCCCATAACCTGCCTCGCCCCTCCCTTCATAACCTGCCCCACCATGCCATAACCTCTAATCATCCCATAACCTGTCTCCGCCCTCCCCATTGTAACCTGCCCCACCATGCCATAATCTCTCACCATCCCATAACCTGCCTCGCCCCTCCCTTCATAATCTGCCCCACCATGCCATAATCTCTCACCATCCCATAACCTGCCTCGCCCCTCCCTTCATAATCTGCCCCACCATGCCGTTATCTCTTACCATCCCATAACCTGTCTCCGCCCTCCCCATTGTAACCTGCCCCATGCCATAATCTCTCATCATCCCATAACCTGCCCCACCATGCCGTAATCTCTAATCATCCCATAACCTGTCTCCGCCTTCCCCATTGTAACCTGCCCCACCATGCCATAATCTCTCACCATCCCATAACCTGCCCCACCATGCCGTAACCTCTAATCATCCCATAACCTGTCTCCGCCCTCCCCATTGTAACCTGCCCCACCATGCCATAATCTCTCACCATCCCATAACCTGCCTCGCCCCTCCCTTCATAATCTGCCCCACCATGCCGTAACCTCTAATCATCCCATAACCTGCCTCCGCCATCCCCTTGTAACCTGCCTCGCCCCTGCCACCATAACCTGCTTCAGCATGCCATAATCTCTCTTCATCCCCTAACCTGCTTCCGTCTCCCCCCCCCATGGTAACCTGCCCTTCAATGCCGTAATCTCTCATCATCCCATAACCTGCCCCGCCATGCCATAATCTCACATCCCATAACCTGCCTTGCCATGCCATAATCTCTCACATCCCATACCCTGCCCCGCCATACCATAATCTCTCATCATCTCATAACCTACCTCGCCATGCCACAATCTCTCATCCCATAACCTACCTCGCCATGCCATAATCTCTCATCCTCCCATAACCTACCTCACCATGCCATAATCTCTCATCCTCCCATAACCTACCTCACCATGCCATAATCTCTCATCATCCCATAACCTGCCCCACCATGCCGTAACCTCTAATCATCCCATAACCTGTCTCCGCCCTCCCCATTGTAACCTGCCCCACCATGCCATAATCTCTCACCATCCCATAACCTGCCCCACCATGCCGTAACCTCTAATCATCCCATAACCTGTCTCCGCCCTCCCCATTGTAACCTGCCCCACCATGCCATAATCTCTCACCATCCCATAACCTGCCTCGCCCCTCCCTTCATAATCTGCCCCACCATGCCGTAACCTCTAATCATCCCATAACCTGCCTCCGCCATCCCCTTGTAACCTGCATCGCCCCTGCCACCATAACCTGCTTCAGCATGCCATAATCTCTCTTCATCCCCTAACCTGCTTCCGTCTCCCCCCCATGGTAACCTGCCCTTCAATGCCGTAATCTCTCATCATCCCATAACCTGCCCCGCCATGCCATAATCTCACATCCCATAACCTGCCTTGCCATGCCATAATCTCTCACATCCCATACCCTGCCCCGCCATACCATAATCTCTCATCATCTCATAACCTACCTCGCCATGCCACAATCTCTCACATCCCATAACCTACCTCGCCATGCCATAATCTCTCATCCTCCCATAACCTACCTCACCATGCCATAATCTCTCATCCTCCCATAACCTGCCTTGCCATGCCATAATCTCTCATCCTCCCATAACCTACCTCACCATGCCATAATCTCTCATCATCCCATAACCTACCTCGCCATGCCATAATCTCTCACATACCATAACCTGCCTCGCCCATCTCGTGGTAACTTGCCCTGCCATGCCATAATCTCTCACATCCTATAACCTGCCCCACCATGCCATAATCTCTCACATCCTATAACCCGCCCCACCATGCCATAACCTACCTCGCCCCTCTTGTAGTAACCTACCCCATCATGCCGTAATCTCTCACATCCCATAACCTGCCTCGTCCCTCCCCATATCGTAACATGCCTCATTCCACCCATTGTAAATTGCCTCACTCATCATAATCTGCCCCTCCCATGTAGAGGGTTGAGACCCTGAATGTCAGTCACACAGTGCAGCACTGCCCCAGGAAGCACCTCTAGCAGCCATCTGTGGAATGGCCAGTGGATCCTCAGTGTCTCAGAAAAGACAGTGTTTACTCCAAAAAGCCTGAAGGGAATGATTATACTCACCAGAACAAATACATTAAGCTGTATACCGTACAATAAGCTGCCATTGTTCTGATGACTATAGTGTCCCTTTTAACTTTGAAATTCTCAGTTTAGTAAATCATCTTTTTGTGAATGGATGGCATTGTGTTCCCTGTGACGGAGGTATTTTATAGAATTAGGGAATTACACTCATAGAGGGTGTGAGAGCTAATAAGGTCTGCACAGTGAAGTAGAAATAATAATCCCTGTGGCCAAAACATTGACCTCACTGCTGCACGAACACAGGTGGAATGGATGTACACACAGAGCGATGGACCCTGCCATCACTTACCGGTCTGCATGTTGTAGGTTCTGTGACATGATCTCTTTTCATACAGCCTCTCGGGATGATTATGAGGACGTGAATGACCCGTCCAAGAGGATTCCGGCTGGGACATCTGGGGGACTAGGTAAGGGGCTGGGATACCGGGGGGACTAGGTAAGGGGCTGGGATACCTGGGGGACTAGGTAAGGGGCTGGGATACCTGGGGGACTAGGTAAGGGGCTGGGATACCTGGGGGGACTAGGTAAGGGGCTGGGATACCTGGGGGGACTAGGTAAGGGGCTGGGATACCTGGGGGGACTAGGTAAGGGGCTGGGATACCTGGGGGGACTAGGTAAGGGGCTGGGATACCTGGGGGGACTAGGTAAGGGGCTGGGATACCTGGGGGGACTAGGTAAGGGGCTGGGATACCTGGGGGGACTAGGTAAGGGGCTGGGATACCTGGGGGACTAGGTAAGGGGCTGGGATACCTGGGGGGACTAGGTAAGGGGCTGGGATACCTGGGGGGACTAGGTAAGGGGCTGGGATACCTGGGGGACTAGGTAAGGGGCTGGGATACCTGGGGGGACTAGGTAAGGGGCTGGGATACCTGGGGGGACTAGGTAAGGGGCTGGGATACCTGGGGGGACTAGGTAAGGGGCTGGGATACCTGGGGGGACTAGGTAAGGGGCTGGGATACCTGGGGGGACTAGGTAAGGGGCTGGGATACCTGGGGGGACTAGGTAAGGGGCTGGGATACCTGGGGGGACTAGGTAAGGGGCTGGGATACCTGGGGGGACTAGGTAAGGGGCTGGGATACCTGGGGGGACTAGGTAAGGGGCTGGGATACCTGGGGGGACTAGGTAAGGGGCTGGGATACCTGGGGGGACTAGGTAAGGGGCTGGGATACCTGGGGGGACTAGGTAAGGGGCTGGGATACCTGGGGGGACTAGGTAAGGGGCTGGGATACCTGGGGGGACTAGGTAAGGGGCTGGGATACCTGGGGGGACTAGGTAAGGGGCTGGGATACCTGGGGGACTAGGTAAGGGGCTGGGATACGGTGGGGGGACTAGGTAAGGGGCTGAGATACCTGGGGGACTAGGTAAGGGGCTGAGATACCTGGGGGACTAGGTAAGGGGCTGGGATATGGTGGGGGGCCTAGGTAAGGGGCTGGGATACCTGGGGGACTAGGTAAGGGGCTGGGATACCTGGGGGGACTAGGTAAGGGGCTGGGATACCTGGGGGGACTAGGTAAGGGGCTGGGATACCTGGGGGGACTAGGTAAGGGGCTGGGATACGGTGGGGGGCCTAGGTAAGGGGCTGGGATACGGTGGGGGGCCTAGGTAAGGGGCTGGGATACGGTGGGGGGCCTAGGTAAGGGGCTGGGATACCTGGGGGGACTAGGTAAGGGGCTGGGATACCTGGGGGGACTAGGTAAGGGGCTGGGATACCTGGGGGGACTAGGTAAGGGGCTGGGATACCTGGGGGGACTAGGTAAGGGGCTGGGATACCTGGGGGGACTAGGTAAGGGGCTGGGATACCTGGGGGGACTAGGTAAGGGGCTGGGATACCTGGGGGGACTAGGTAAGGGGCTGGGATACCTGGGGGACTAGGTAAGGGGCTGGGATACCTGGGGGACTAGGTAAGGGGCTGGGATACGGTGGGGGGCCTAGGTAAGGGGCTGGGATACCTGGGGGGACTAGGTAAGGGGCTGGGATACCTGGGGGGACTAGGTAAGGGGCTGGGATACCTGGGGGGACTAGGTAAGGGGCTGGGATACCTGGGGGGACTAGGTAAGGGGCTGGGATACCTGGGGGACTAGGTAAGGGGCTGGGATACGGTGGGGGGCCTAGGTAAGGGGCTGGGATACCTGGGGGACTAGGTAAGGGGCTGGGATACCTGGGGGGACTAGGTAAGGGGCTGGGATACCTGGGGGGACTAGGTAAGGGGCTGGGATACCTGGGGGGACTAGGTAAGGGGCTGGGATACCTGGGGGGACTAGGTAAGGGGCTGGGATACCTGGGGGGACTAGGTAAGGGGCTGGGATACCTGGGGGACTAGGTAAGGGGCTGGGATACCTGGGGGACTAGGTAAGGGGCTGGGATACCTGGGGGACTAGGTAAGGGGCTGGGATACCTGGGGGACTAGGTAAGGGGCTGGGATACGGTGGGGGGACTAGGTAAGGGGCTGGGATACGGTGGGGGGACTAGGTAAGGGGCTGGGATACGGTGGGGGGACTAGGTAAGGGGCTGGGATACGGTGGGGGGACTAGGTAAGGGGCTGGGATACCTGGGGGACTAGGTAAGGGGCTGGGATACCTGGGGGACTAGGTAGGGGCTGGGATACCTGGGGGACTAGGTAGGGGCTGGGATACCTGGGGGACTAGGTAAGGGGCTGGGATACCTGGGGGACTAGGTAAGGGGCTGAGATACTGGGGGGCTGAGATACTGGGGGAGAGGGTTGCAATATCTGGGGTCTAGGTAGAGGGCTGATATAACAGGGGCAGAGCGAGTAGGGGCATTCGGGGGATATCAATCTCCCTTATGCTATTATGGGGGTCATATGTGAGGGAGGACATGGGGGGGGGAGCACTGCTCTCTGACGCTTCTATTTTTACATTTTACAAGGGGGGAGCTGCGTGCTGGTAGCTCCCTCCTTGTAATAAACTGAACAAATTAATACCAATATTCAGTGTTTGTTTGTTCATCTGACATTTCTATTCATGCATTCGTCTTTCTGACGAATGAATGAATAGATGAAATTCCTGTTCGCATGCCCAAGTGTTTAACTAGGTCCAGGCAGAAAATAAAGATAAGAAAATAGGAAATATGGGGGCTTGTGGCCATTTGGAGTCGGGAGGGGGGCGTTAAAAAAAAAAAAAAAAATACAAGAAAACCGGGATTCGGCCAGGACAGTGCTGCTTTAAGATCCTTTAACCTTTCCTGGTAAGTTTTATCCTGCAATCCATGAACCAGTTTAGTAGCCATTCTCTGAACTCTCTCTAAGGTATCAATATCCTTCTGAAGATAGGGTCTCCAGTACTGCGTACAATACTCCAAGTGAGGTCTCACCAGTGTTCTGTACAATGGCATGAGCACTTCCCTCTTTCTTCTGCCAATACCTCTCCCTATACAACCAAGCATTCTGCTAGCATTTCCTGCTACTCTGTTACATTGTCTGCCTACCTTTAAGGCATCAGAAATAATCACCCCTAAATCCCTTTCCTCAGACGTTGAGGTTAGGACTCTATCAAATATTCTGTACTCTGCCCTTGGGTTTTTACGTCCAAGATGCATTATCTTGCACTTATCCACATTAAATGCCAGTTGCCACAACTCTGAACATTTTTCTAGTTTACCTAAATAATTTGCCATTTGGGTGGGGGGGCTAGGTAAGGGGCTGAGATACCCAGAGGGAGGGCTAGGTAAGATTGTTAAAGGTCTTGTATAAAGGGACATGGGCAATGGGCTGTATATTTGGAGCAAGGTAAAGAGCTGGGATATTTTGGGGAGCACAGTGTGGAGGTAGGATATTTTGGGGAGAACGGTGAGGAGCTGGGATAGTTCGGAGAGCAGGGTGAAGTTCACTAATGGCTTATAACCCATTTATCTCCTCTTCCTTGCACTATGGTGTTAATTACTAGACTTTTACTCTGCAGGATTTAACTGCCGCATTGCGAAGCCCAAGGGACCCAGAGACCCTCCTGCGGAGTGGAGCCGCTAGTTACCAGCAGATGGAAAACTGAATCGAAGAGCCCTGGAATCATCCAACTAACAAATTCGAGACCAGTCCCCATCCTGAACCACAGACAGTCCAACAGCCAACTACAAGCCGACCTTCAATAAGTCACAGATTGTTATTAAATAGGCACGCTAGGTACCATAACCACTACCGTGTGTTGTAGTTATGGAGTCACGGTTGCCATGGTTTGACAGTTAGCTTGATGTGTTGGGTGCTCAGTCATTCCAGTCTGAGCTGCTCTTATAAAGCCAAGTATTAACGACTTGACAGAATACTGGTGAATGGGAAAACCTGGCACTATAACCACTACAGCTCACGGCAGAAGATAAGGTGCCTTAAGTTTTTCTTTAAGGGTTATTTGAAGATGTACAGTGGATGTGGGTTGCCTGCACAATATAGATTGGGGATGTGCAGTGTGTAAATGACTTTTATTCACATTTATGTGAATAGAGCATGTTATATGTTACAAATTCTCTTTGTTAATAAAGATTGTCATTTACTGCTGATTGTCGGCTGAGCTTGGAAACTGCCCCAGTGCCCGTTACATCTGCCAAACTGGGAACCTGCCCCGTGCCCCCTCCATCCGCCAAACTGCCCATGTGCAGTTAAAGTTGGTCATAATTCAAGTAACAGAGCTGGAGATGAAAGCGTCTAAACTAAACACACTGTGCTGTAAGTGAAACTCCCCCCTCCCCCCAATCCAGGCTGTCTCAGTCACAGTCAGGAGTGGCAAGGGCTACAGCAACAAAATTGATTTAACTCCTCAATGGCAGAGAATTGAGCAGTGAGACTGCAGGGACATGATCTATACACCTAAACAGCTCCATTAAGATAAATATGGTTTAGTGTCGCGGCTGATAATAAAACCGGTCAAACAACTAAACTTAACAATGTAAAATATTTACAATTTCTAATTCTCATGTTACTGTTCCAATCCTATGCCATTAAAAGTCTCCATGTTACCGGACTCGTACGGTGTACTTTAACATGTGATTTGGTTGTAGCGGAGCACACTGATAGCTGGCCCCTCACTCCAGGAAATTCCACTGACGTCATTATTGGGTTATGTAAAGAAGCCAAGAAAGAAAAGAAGGTACTACTGCAGCCTATCTAAATCCAGGGTGACCTCACTACCCTCGGTACCCAGACTGTGCTCCGACATCGAGATAAAGGCTGTGTAACCGGCAGTCCTTCTATAGTGCCCTACATGCCCCATTTAAGTTCACGGTCATATTGTCAGCTGTAGGAAAAAACTCCAAGTTAGTTTGTGGATCAATTTGACATAAAATCACTAGTTTTATTCCCCGGCTGGGAATTACAAACTGTTGCCAAACTAACAGCGTTGGAGAGTCTTCTTCCATTTTGTTTTCGTTTTAAGCGACAATTTGTAAATCTCGATTTAGTTCTTCACAATTTCTAACTTGGAGAGAGATCTTTAATGAGGGAAGACGCGCTATTTAGAAATAAACCTTTTATTTACATGGCACGCACACATACACACACTATTCCACGCTGAGGAACTTCCTTTTCTTGGCCGTGTTTGTGTACGGATGCCAGCGCCACTCCACCTCAGCTGTGTTCTCGTTCTCCAAGGTGCCCAGTTTGATCATATACACTGGAAAACATTATTGAGTAAAGTGAGAATGTCTGGAGACGGAGGGATACAGACAGTAATAAATAACAAACACTTACACTTCATCTCAAAGCGAGGGCCCACTTCAGACAGCTCAATATTGCGATGATCAGTCTTTTTATATACATGGTGCCTGGAAAAAGAATGGGGATGTTCAGTTATACCCTACACACCCAAACCAAAGCCCCGAAGAGAACGGTGACTGGCAGATACCTAAATGAGATGTAGTCCTCTTGATTAGCAAAGGTGATCACTCTCTTGCTTTCCTCTTTGGGAACCGGAAACAAGTATTTCAAGATGTTGGATACCTGAAATGTAAACAGAGAGTCAGCACAGTAATATCCGACATCAGGTTACTGGAACAGTGGAATTTAGCACAGATTAACGCACCCTCTGTCCCAGCCTGGAGGTAAAGTTGTGGAAGATGAGGTGGGGGAATGCTTCGGACATGGTCCCAAGATCAGGAATATCATGTCTCATAACCACATTACAGAGCGTGAAGTATGCAGTGGGTCCGAAGGGAAGGTGACACACGATGAGCCCATCTGGGAAGCAAACATTTTCGATTAACAAGGGCCTAGCAGTCAGATAAAATCACCTGCGACAGAGACATAATTAAGCAATTCCTTAAATCAAGTGCGTTCCCCTGGGCTGAGAGGAAGAGGGAGCACTCAATAAGCAGAATATTTGATCTCGAAATAAAACCATATTTAAATTTGGTGCATCCTTGGCGCCGATGGATGTTTAAGGGGATTGGGTTATTAACGTAGAACTGACCTGGCATCCCTCTGTGTTCGTGCACAATTAAAAGGTCTGTGACGTCATTAGCCTTGCACGCTTGTACCAGGGCGCCAACCTCGTGCTTTCCTCTGTTCATGCGCTGTGCATTAGGAAAAGTCAGCTTTATTTCCTGATTGGGTAAGAAAAATCAATGAACACAAAGAAACCCAAACAGACAATCTGTCACATCCCGAATAGCACCAAGCTGCATCCACTAACAACCCTGTAAGGAATGAGCCATTACAGGACAGTAAGAACAGATCACCGCTCTATGGGTCCCATTGATTGTTAACCTGGGCACAGCCGTGAGCCATTTACACCACAGAAAATGCCATAGAACTTGTCTTAACCTTGAGATGTTCTGTTTTGGCTTAATAATGTAGCAAATGACCTCACAATCCAGTTCAGACAAGGCACGGCAAGGGCACACATTGTAAATGGAGAGAATAGAGACATTGTGTCATTTTCTCCGTATGCTCCCTCTAGGCCGAGTGCCAGGAGCTTATAACAATGTCTGACAGGGAGCCAAGATGGAGGGGGCCAGTTTCAAACATCTATAACATAAAGGGAGAAGGAAACCTTAAAAATCCAGTGTGTGACAGGGCGTGTAACCAGTTGGACAGCTGAAGATTAAGGGAAAACTAACCAGACACGTCCCGCGAAGGTCATACAACGACCGGGCAATACAGCTGGTTATGGTTCACTATAAGGCCTTTGAGGAATGGGTTGGATCTTGCGTGTGACGACTTATACAATGATTTATTAGAAAGGAGTTTATTTCTGGGGTTAGAGGTGAAGAGCTGGGGTAGCCCAGTGACTATGGAGCTGTACGGGGCCCATTAATACAGACAGCATTACAAAGGGATTCTGGGAGATAGTGGCCCGAAATGTACTTCAGCAACTCTTACAGTAAACGGTAAAATACTTCCTGCAGATACCGACTGTTAATAACGGGTTTATGGATTGCAGGAAAGGATATAGCCACCTTTGAAGTAAACGCTGTTTCTTACATTGAACACCAGGGAAAGTCTGGATAAATAGGGTGTAAGGACTTGGGATGATTTGTGTAGAAGTGAGAAGACGGTGGGTGTTATATTGAGAGGTTCAGTGACATTAACAGGGTGGAATAAGTGTCAGTACAGAGTCTGCAATCCGTACCTTGGCGAACATTTTCAGACGAGAACTTGGATCCCTGGATGTTGTAATCATGATTTTGGGGTCCTCCACGCCAGCCCACTTGTATTCATTGTCCACATGAGAGGAAATACCTAGAGGATTCACAAATGTTTGAAGCTGAGAACACGAACCTTTGTTTAAGGGTTACATTAATGCACTATTAAAGGGACGCACCACTGCCCAAATACAAAATCAGTATCGTTTAATAATGAGAAGTCTTTGCAAGCAGGTGCTCTGGGCAATTGTTGCCTCTTCAGTTTAAAATGTACTGAGCAAAACAAAGCAGGAAGTAACAGGACCGGGTGTCTCTACATTCAGCCACTCCAGTCTCAGCCCCAAATCTAATCTACGATAGCACCTGATAATATTCACCTTCCTGGCCTTCATCATCAAACTCTATCTGCTGCTGTAAGGAGAGAGCCTCTTTCCGGATCTCGGTGGGAATCAGACGGTTCTCTGGAACAAGAAACAGAACGGACAGGTCGGATTAGAATTATTGCCATTTATATAGCGCCAACGTATTCGGCAGCGCTATGTAGTATTATAAATTGAGAAATGATTCTACATTACCCCCAGTACGTTCTACCCAATCACTAACCTTCTAGAGCTCGCTTTAACCGCTGCTTCTTGTCCTCAATGCTGTGCAGCTTGGCCTCCTGGGCTTTCTTGTAGAGATACTCCCTGCGGAGCCGGGCTTCCCTGCGGAGCTGTACAAAGTTCACTTACATTACCCTTCCTGAAACACTCTGACTAGAGGTAAGTAGTATAGAGGAGTCCTGAAACACTCTGACTAGAGGTAAGTAGTATAGAGGAGTCCTGAAACACTCTGACTAGAGGTAAGTAGTATAGAGGAGTCCTGAAACACTCTGACTAGAGGTAAGTTGTATAGAGGAGTCCTGGGTTAGAGGTAAGTAGTATAGAGGGTCCTGGGTTAGAGGTAAGTAGTATAGAGGAGTCCTGAAACACTCTGACTAGAGGTAAGAAGTATAGAGGAGTCCTGGGTTAGAGGTAAGTAGTATAGAGGGTCCTGGGTTAGAGGTAAGTAGTATAGAGGGTCCTGGGTTAGAGGTAAGTAGTATAGAGGGTCCAGGGTTAGAGGTAAGTAGTAGAGGGTCCAGGGTTAGAGGTAAGTAGTATAGAGGGTCCAGGGTTAGAGGTAAGTAGTATAGAGGGTCCAGGGTTAGAGGTAAGTAGTATAGAGGGTCCAGGGTTAGAGGTAAGTAGTATAGAGGGTCCAGGGTTAGAGGTAAGTAGTATAGAAGGTCCAGGGTTGGAGGTAAGTAGTATAGAAGGTCCAGGGTTGGAGGTAAGTAATATAGAAGGTCCAGGATTAGAGGTAAGTCCAGTCAATATTTAATATATACAGTGATCATAGGGGGTCCAGTCAATATATAATAGGGGGGCTAGTAACCCCGATATATAGAATGATAATAGAAATCCCCTAACTCTCTCGCTTAGATGGGTTTAAGTGCCGTGTTATTTATAAAATTATCTACAAAATATTTCAGCAATTTGGCTATGAATAACATGAGAAGTAACAGATATGACGGATGCACCAGTTATTCATAGCCAAATTGCTGAAATATTTTGTAGATAATTTTATAAATAACACGGCACTTAAACCCATCTAAGCGAGAGAGTTAGGGGATTTCTATTATCATTCTATATATCGGGGTTACTAGCCCCCCTATTATATATTGACTGGACCCCCTATGATCACTGTATATATTATATCTGGGTTATTATCACTGTATATATTATATCTGGGTTATTATCACTGTATGTATTGTATATATATATGGGTCATTATCACTGTATATATTATATATCTGGGCTATTATCACTGTGTGTATTATATATCTGGGTTATTATCACTGTATGTGTATATATATATCTGGGTTATTATCACTGTATGTATTATATATATCTGGGTTATTATCAATGTATTTATTATATATCCGGGTTATCATCACTGTATATATTATATATCTGGGTTATTATCACTGTATGTATTATATATATCTGGGTTATTATCACTGTGTGTATTATATATATCTGGGTTATTATCACTGTGTATATTATATCTGGGTTATTATCACTGTATGTATTATATATATCTGGGTTATTATCACTGTGTATATTATATCTGGGTCATTATCACTGTGTGTATTATATATATCTGGGTTATCATCAATGTATATATTATATATCCGGGTTATCATCACTGTATATATTATATATCTGGGTTATTATCACTGTATATATTATATATCTGGGTTATTATCAATGTATATATTATATATCCAGGTTATCATCACTGTATATATTGTATATCTGGGTTATTATCACTGTATGTATTATATATATATATCTGGGTTATTATCACTGTGTATATTATATCTGGGTTATTATCACTGTGTATATTATATCTGGGTTATTATCACTGTATGTATTATATATATATATATGGGTTATTATCACTGTGTATATTATATATCTGGGTTATTATCACTGTGTGTATTATATATCCGGGTTATTATCACTGTGTATATTATATATGGGTTATTATCACTGTGTATATTATATATCTGGGTTATTATCACTGTGTGTATTATATATCCGGGTTATTATCACTGTGTATATTATATATGGGTTATTATCACTGTATATATTATATATCTGGGTTATTATCACTGTGTATATTATATATCTGGGTTATTATCACTGTGTATATTATATATGGGTTATTATCACTGTGTGTATTATATATCTGGGTTATTATCACTGTGTATATTATATATGGGTTATTATCACTGTGTATATTATATATCTGGGTTATTATCACTGTGTATATTATATATCTGGGTTATTATCACTGTGTATATTATATATCTGGGTTATTATCACTGTGTATATTATATATCTGGGTTATTATCACTGTGTATATTATATATGGGTTATTATCACTGTGTGTATTATATATCTGGGTTATTATCACTGTGTATATTATATATGGGTTATTATCACTGTGTATATTATATATCTGTATTATCACTGTGTATATTATATATCTGGGTTATTATCACTGTGTATATTATATATCTGGGTTATTATCACTGTGTGTATTATATATCTGGGTTATTATCACTGTGTATATTATATATGGGTTATTATCACTGTGTATATTATATATCTGTATTATCACTGTGTATATTATATATCTGGGTTATTATCACTGTGTATATTATATATCTGGGTTATTATCACTGTGTATATTATATATCTGGGTTATTATCACTGTGTATATTATATATCTGGGTTATTATCACTGTGTATATTATATATCTGGGTTATTATCACTGTGTATATTATATATGGGTTATTATCACTGTGTATATTATATATCTGGGTTATTATCACTGTGTATATTATATATGGGTTATTATCACTGTGTATATTATATATCTGGGTTATTATCACTGTGTATATTATATATCTGGGTTATTATCACTGTGTATATTATATATCTGGGTTATTATCACTGTGTGTATTATATATCTGGGTTATTATCACTGTGTATATTATATATGGGTTATTATCACTGTGTATATTATATATCTGGGTTATTATCACTGTGTATATTATATATCTGGGTTATTATCACTGTGTGTATTATATATCTGGGTTATTATCACTGTGTGTATTATATATCTGGGTTATTATCACTGTGTGTATTATATATCTGGGTTATTATCACTGTGTGTATATTATATCTGGGTTATTATCACTGTGTATATTATATATCTGGGTTATTATCACTGTATATATTATATATCTGGGTTATTATCACTGTGTATTATATATCTGGGTTATTATCACTGTGTGTATTATATATCTGGGTTATTATCACTGTGTGTATTATATCTGGGTTATTATCACTGTGTATATTATATATCTGGGTTATTATCACTGTGTGTATTATATATCTGGGTTATTATCACTGTATATATTATATATCTGGGTTATTATCACTGTGTGTATTATATATCTGGGTTATTATTACTGTGTATATTATATATCTGGGTTATTATCACTGTGTGTATTATATATCTGGGTTATTATCACTGTATATTATATATCTGGGTTATTATCACTGTGTATATTATATATCTGGGTTATTATCACGGTGTATATTATATATCTGGGTTATTATCACTGTGTATATTATATATCTGGGTTATTATCACTGTGTGTATTATATATCTGGGTTATTATCACTGTGTATATTATATATCTGGGTTATTATCACTGTGTATATTATATATCTGGGTTATTATCACTGTGTGTATTATATATCTGGGTTATTATCACTGTGTATATTATATATCTGGGTTATTATCACTGTGTGTATTATATATCTGGGTTATTATCACTGTGTGTATTATATATCTGGGTTATTATCACTGTGTGTATTATATATCTGGGTTATTATCACTGTGTATATTATATATCTGGGTTATTATCACTGTGTATATTATATATCTGGGTTATTATCACTGTGTGTATTATATATCTGGGTTATTATCACTGTGTGTATTATATATCTGGGTTATTATCACTGTGTATATTATATATCTGGGTTATTATCACTGTGTGTATTATATATCTGGGTTATTATCACTGTGTGTATTATATATCTGGGTTATTATCACTGTGTGTATTATATATCTGGGTTATTATCACTGTGTATTATATATCTGGGTTATTATCACTGTGTGTATTATATATCTGGGTTATTATCACTGTGTGTATTATATATCTGGGTTATTATCACTGTGTGTATTATATATCTGGGTTATTATCACTGTATATTATATATCTGGGTTATTATCACTGTGTATATTATATATCTGGGTTATTATCACGGTGTATATTATATATCTGGGTTATTATCACTGTGTATATTATATATCTGGGTTATTATCACTGTGTATATTATATATCTGGGTTATTATCACTGTGTGTATTATATATCTGGGTTATTATCACTGTGTATATTATATATCTGGGTTATTATCACTGTGTGTATTATATATCTGGGTTATTATCACTGTGTGTATTATATATCTGGGTTATTATCACTGTGTATATTATATATCTGGGTTATTATCACTGTGTGTATTATATATCTGGGTTATTATCACTGTGTGTATTATATATCTGGGTTATTATCACTGTGTATATTATATATCTGGGTTATTATCACTGTGTATATTATATATCTGGGTTATTATCACTGTGTGTATTATATATCTGGGTTATTATCACTGTGTGTATTATATATCTGGGTTATTATCACTGTGTATATTATATATCTGGGTTATTATCACTGTGTGTATTATATATCTGGGTTATTATCACTGTGTGTATTATATATCTGGGTTATTATCACTGTGTGTATTATATATCTGGGTTATTATCACTGTGTGTATTATATATCTGGGTTATTATCACTGTGTGTATTATATATCTGGGTTATTATCACTGTGTGTATTATATATCTGGGTTATTATCACTGTGTGTATTATATATCTGGGTTATTATCACTGTGTGTATTATATATCTGGGTTATTATCACTGTGTGTATTATATATCTGGGTTATTATCACTGTGTATATTATATATCTGGGTTATTATCACTGTGTGTATTATATATCTGGGTTATTATCACTGTGTGTATTATATATCTGGGTTATTATCACTGTGTGTATTATATATCTGGGTTATTATCACTGTGTGTATTATATATCTGGGTTATTATCACTGTGTATATTATATCTGGGTTATTATCACTGTGTATATTATATCTGGGTTATTATCACTGTGTGTATTATATATCTGGGTTATTATCACGGTGTATATTATATATCTGGGTTATTATCACGGTGTATATTATATATCTGGGTTATTATCACTGTGTATATTATATATCTGGGTTATTATCACTGTGTATATTATATATCTGGGTTATTATCACTGTGTGTATTATATATCTGGGTTATTATCACTGTGTATATTATATATCTGGGTTATTATCACTGTGTGTATTATATATCTGGGTTATTATCACTGTGTATATTATATATCTGGGTTATTATCACTGTGTGTATTATATATCTGGGTTATTATCACTGTGTGTATTATATATCTGGGTTATTATCACTGTGTATATTATATATCTGGGTTATTATCACTGTGTATATTATATATCTGGGTTATTATCACTGTGTGTATTATATATCTGGGTTATTATCACTGTGTGTATTATATATCTGGGTTATTATCACTGTGTGTATTATATATCTGGGTTATTATCACTGTGTGTATTATATATCTGGGTTATTATCACTGTGTGTATTATATATCTGGGTTATTATCACTGTGTGTATTATATATCTGGGTTATTATCACTGTGTGTATTATATATCTGGGTTATTATCACTGTGTGTATTATATATCTGGGTTATTATCACTGTGTGTATTATATATCTGGGTTATTATCACTGTGTGTATTATATATCTGGGTTATTATCACTGTGTATATTATATATCTGGGTTAATATCACTGTGTGTATTATATATCTGGGTTATTATCACTGTGTGTATTATATATCTGGGTTATTATCACTGTGTGTATTATATATCTGGGTTATTATCACTGTGTATATTATATCTGGGTTATTATCACTGTGTATATTATATCTGGGTTATTATCACTGTGTGTATTATATATCTGGGTTATTATCACTGTATATTATATATCTGGGTTATTATCACGGTGTATATTATATATCTGGGTTATTATCACTGTGTATATTATATATCTGGGTTATTATCACTGTGTGTATTATATATCTGGGTTATTATCACTGTGTATATTATATATCTGGGTTATTATCACTGTGTATATTATATATCTGGGTTATTATCACTGTGTGTATTATATATCTGGGTTATTATCACTGTGTATATTATATATCTGGGTTATTATCACTGTGTGTATTATATATCTGGGTTATTATCACTGTGTATATTATATATCTGGGTTATTATCACTGTGTATATTATATATCTGGGTTATTATCACTGTGTATATTATATATCTGGGTTATTATCACTGTGTGTATTATATATCTGGGTTATTATCACTGTGTATATTATATATCTGGGTTATTATCACTGTGTATATTATATATCTGGGTTATTATCACTGTGTGTATTATATATCTGGGTTATTATCACTGTGTGTATTATATATCTGGGTTATTATCACTGTGTATATTATATATCTGGGTTATTATCACTGTGTGTATTATAT
Organism: Pelobates fuscus; assembly: GCF_036172605.1. Taxonomy (NCBI): domain Eukaryota; kingdom Metazoa; phylum Chordata; class Amphibia; order Anura; family Pelobatidae; genus Pelobates; species Pelobates fuscus. The sequence goes on from NC_086325.1 coordinate 171,289,947, forward strand.
ATCTGGGTTATTATCACTGTGTGTATTATATATCTGGGTTATTATCACTGTGTGTATTATATATCTGGGTTATTATCACTGTGTATATTATATATCTGGGTTATTATCACTGTGTGTATTATATATCTGGGTTATTATCACTGTGTGTATTATATATCTGGGTTATTATCACTGTGTATATTATATCTGGGTTATTATCACTGTGTATATTATATACCTGGGTTATTATCACGGTGTATATTATATATCTGGGTTATTATCACTGTGTATATTATATACCTGGGTTATTATCATGTGTATATTATATATCTGGGTTATTATCACTGTGTATATTATATCTGGGTTATTATCACTGTGTATATTATATATCTGGGTTATTATCACTGTGTATATTATATATCTGGGTTATTATCACTGTGTGTATTATATATCTGGGTTATTATCACTGTGTGTATTATATATCTGGGTTATTATCACTGTGTATATTATATCTGGGTTATTATCACTGTGTATATTATATACCTGGGTTATTATCACGGTGTATATTATATATCTGGGTTATTATCACTGTGTATATTATATACCTGGGTTATTATCACTGTGTATATTATATATCTGGGTTATTATCACTGTGTATATTATATCTGGGTTATTATCACTGTGTATATTATATATCTGGGTTATTATCACTGTGTATATTATATATCTGGGTTATTATCACTGTGTGTATTATATATCTGGGTTATTATCACTGTGTGTATTATATATCTGGGTTATTATCACTGTGTGTATTATATATCTGGGTTATTATCACTGTGTATATTATATATCTGGGTTATTATCACTGTGTATATTATATATCTGGGTTATTATCACTGTATATATTATATATCTGGGTTATTATCACTGTGTATATTATATATCTGGGTTATTATCACTGTGTGTATTATATATCTGGGTTATTATCACTGTGTATATTATATATCTGGGTTATTATCACTGTGTGTATTATATATCTGGGTTATTATCACTGTGTGTATTATATATCTGGGTTATTATCACTGTGTGTATTATATATCTGGGTTATTATCACTGTGTATATTATATATCTGGGCTATTATCACTGTGTATATTATATATCTGGGTTATTATCACTGTGTATATTATATACCTGGGTTATTATCACTGTGTGTATATTATATACCTGGGTTATTATCACTGTGTGTATTATATATCTGGGTTATTATCACTGTGTATATTATATATCTGGGTTATTATCACTGTGTGTATTATATATCTGGGTTATTATCACTGTGTATATTATATATCTGGGTTATTATCACTGTGTATATTATATATCTGGGCTATTATCACTGTGTATATTATATACCTGGGTTATTATCACTGTGTATATTATATACCTGGGTTATTATCACTGTGTGTATATTATATACCTGGGTTATTATCACTGTGTATATTATATATCTGGGTTATTATCACTGTGTATATTATATATCTGGGTTATTATCACTGTGTGTATTATATATCCGGGTTATTATCACTGTGTGTATTATATATCTGGGTTATTATCACTGTGTGTATTATATATCTGGGTTATTATCACTGTGTATATTATATATCTGGGTTATTATCACTGTGTATATTATATATCTGGGTTATTATCACTGTGTATATTATATATCTGGGTTATTATCACTGTGTGTATTATATATCTGGGTTATTATCACTGTGTATATTATATATCTGGGTTATTATCACTGTGTATATTATATATCTGGGTTATTATCACTGTGTATATTATATATCTGGGTTATTATCACTGTGTATATTACATATCTGGGTTATTATCACTGTGTGTATATTATATCTGGGTTATTATCACTGTGTATATTATATATCTGGGTTATTATCACTGTGTGTATTATATATCTGGGTTATTATCACTGTGTATATTATATATCTGGGTTATTATCACTGTGTATATTATATATCTGGGTTATTATCACTGTGTGTATTATATATCTGGGTTATTATCACTGTGTGTATTATATATCTGGGTTATTATCACTGTGTGTATTATATATCTGGGTTATTATCACTGTGTGTATTATATATCTGGGTTATTATCACTGTGTGTATTATATATCTGGGTTATTATCACTGTGTGTATTATATATCTGGGTTATTATCACTGTGTGTATTATATATCTGGGTTATTATCACTGTGTATATTATATATCTGGGTTATTATCACTGTGTGTATTATATATCTGGGTTATTATCACTGTGTATATTATATATCTGGGTTATTATCACTGTGTATATTATATATCTGGGTTATTATCACTGTGTATATTATATATCTGGGTTATTATCACTGTGTGTATTATATATCTGGGTTATTATCACTGTGTGTATTATATATCTGGGTTATTATCACTGTGTATATTATATATCTGGGTTATTATCACTGTGTGTATTATATATCTGGGTTATTATCACTGTGTGTATTATATATCTGGGTTATTATCACTGTATATTATATATCTGGGTTATTATCACTGTGTATATTATATATCTGGGTTATTATCACTGTGTGTATTATATATCTGGGTTATTATCACTGTGTGTATTATATATCTGGGTTATTATCACTGTGTATATTATATATCTGGGTTATTATCACGGTGTGTATTATATATCTGGGTTATTATCACGGTGTGTATTATATACCTGGGTTATTATCACTGTGTATATTATATATCTGGGTTATTATCACTGTGTATATTATATATCTGGGTTATTATCACTGTGTGTATTATATATCTGGGTTATTATCACTGTGTGTATTATATATCTGGGTTATTATCACTGTGTATATTATATATCTGGGTTATTATCACGGTGTGTATTATATATCTGGGTTATTATCACGGTGTGTATTATATACCTGGGTTATTATCACTGTGTATATTATATATCTGGGTTATTATCACTGTGTGTATTATATATCTGGGTTATTATCACTGTGTGTATTATATATCTGGGTTATTATCACTGTGTGTATTATATATCTGGGTTATTATCACTGTGTATATTATATCTGGGTTATTATCACTGTGTGTATTATATATCTGGGTTATTATCACTGTGTGTATTATATATCTGGGTTATTATCACTGTGTGTATTATATATCTGGGTTATTATCACTGTGTGTATTATATATCTGGGTTATTATCACTGTGTGTGTATTATATCTGGGTTATTATCACTGTATATATTATATATCTGGGTTATTATCACTGTGTATATTATATATCTGGGTTATTATCACGGTGTGTATTATATATCTGGGTTATTATCACTGTGTGTATATTATATACCTGGGTTATTATCACTGTGTGTATTATATCCGGGTTATTATATGACAGACACCCTCCTGCTCCCTCTCTGAGTATTTTCAATGTTTGATATTATTAGTAAATATCGCTCTATGCTCCGGTATGGACTCACCATTCTGGTTGCCGGTGGTCCTCACGTGGCTCTCCACCTTCCAGTAACACGCTCTCCTATTGGCTGCCCTTTCCCTTTCCCTTAGTTAAGATGGCGCCGGGAGAACACGTCATCACTGGGCAAACCCGGAACTGCTGGCAAAGTCATGTGACCCAAAGTCTGCTCACAGCACAGGAGGTCACAGGACCTGGGTGAGTGTCTGAGCTGTGTATTATTATTATTATTATTTATATAGAGTGTGATCTGTGTATTATTATTATTATTATTTATATAGTGTGATCTGTGTATTATTATTATTATTATTTATATAGAGTGTGTCATCTGTGTATTATTATTATTATTATTTATATAGTGTGTCCTGTGTATTATTATTATTATTATTATTATTTATATAGAGTGTGTCCTGTGTATTATTATTATTATTTATATAGAGTGTGATCTGTGTATTATTATTATTATTATTATTATTATTATTATTATTATTATTATTTATATAGTGTGATCTGTGTATTATTATTATTATTATTATTTATATAGTGTGATCTGTGTATTATTATTATTATTATTTATATAGTGTGATCTGTGTATTATTATTATTATTATTTATATAGAGTGTGTCATCTGTGTATTATTATTATTTTTATTTATATAGTGTGTCCTGTGTATTATTATTAATATTATTTATATAGAGTGTGATCTGTGTATTATTATTATTATTATTATTATTATTATTATTATTATAGAGTGTGTCCTGTGTATTATTATTATTATTATTATTATTATTATTATTATTTATATAGAGTGTGTCCTGTGTATTATTATTATTATTTATATAGAGTGTGATCTGTGTATTATTATTAATATTATAGAGTGTGATCTGTGTATTATTATTATTATTATTATTATTATTATTATTTATATAGTGTGATCTGTGTATTATTATTATTATTATTTATATAGTGTGATCTGTGTATTATTATTATTTATATAGTGTGATCTGTGTATTATTATTATTATTATTTATATAGAGTGTCATCTGTGTATTATTATTATTATTATTTATATAGAGTGTGTCATCTGTGTATTATTATTATTATTATTATTATTATTTATATAGTGTGATCTGTGTATTATTATTTATATAGAGTGTGTCATCTGTGTATTATTATTATTATTATTATTATTATTTATATAGTGTGATCTGTGTATTATTATTATTATTATTATTTATATAGTGTGATCTGTGTATTATTATTATTATTATTTATATAGTGTGATCTGTGTATTATTATTATTATTTATATATAGTGTGTCCTGTGTATTATTATTAATATTATTATTATTTATATATAGTGTGTCCTGTGTATTATTATTATTATTATTATTATTATTTATATAGGGTGTGAGGGCCCTGTGTATTATTATTATTATTTTTATTATTTTATTATTTATATAGAGTGTGAGCGCCCTGTGTATTATTATGTTATTATTTATATAGTGTGTCCTGTGTATTATTATTATTATTATTATTATAATAATAATTTATATAGGGTGTGAGGGCCCTGTGTATTATTATTATTTTATTATTTATATAGGGTGTCCTGTGTATTATTATTATTATTATTATTATTATTATTATTATTATTATTTTATTATTTATATAGAGTGTGAGGGCCCTGTGTATTAATATTATTATTATTTATATAGGGTGTCCTGTGTATTATTATTATTATTATTATTATTATTTATTTATATAGGGTGTGAGGGCCCTGTGTATTATTATTATTTTTATTATTTATATAGAGTGTGAGGGCCCTGTGTATTATTATTATTTATTATTTATATAGTGCAGGGGTAGGCAACCTTTTAGCAGCACTGGGCCGATATAGGAGGGTGATGTCCTGTAGCGTGCCAGTCCTATTTTTTTAAATTGAGGTGTGTATGCTGTCGTATTCTGCTTGTGTTATTTATACTGCAGTTGTTTTGTATCGTTGTATTTGTGTGTATATAAGCTATTATATTGTATATGTTCATTATGTTCATTCATGTGGTATCGTGTATGATACATATGAATGTGGGCGGTGTACAAGGGATGCTTGTGGAATTGTGTGTGTGTGTGGATGGATATGTCACATTGTGTGTTTGGTAGTGTATGTGTGGGGCTGTTTGGAGTATTGTGTGTGTGTGTGTGTGGATGGATATGTCAATGTGTGTTTGGTAGTGTGTGTGTGGGGGGGGGCTGTTTGGGGTATTGTGTGTGTGTGTGTGTGTGGATGGATATGTCACTGTGTGTTTGGTAGTGTGTGTGTGTGTGTGTGTGTGGATGGATATGTCACATTGTGTGTTTGGTAGTGTGTGTGTGGGGCTGTTTGGGGTATTGTGTGTGTGTGTGGATGGATATGTCACTGTGTTTGGTAGTGTGTGTGTGTGTGTGTGTGGGGCTGTTTGGGGTATTGTGTGTGGATGGATATGTCACTGTGTATTTGGTAGTGTGTGTGTGTGTGTGGGGCTGTTTGGGGTATTGTGTGTGTGGATGGATATGTCACATTGTGTGTTTGATAGTGTGTGTATGTGAGGGGCTGTTTGGGGTAGTGTGTGTGTGTGGATGGATATTTCACATTGTGCATTTGGTAGTGTGTGTGTATGTGTGGGGGCTGTTTGGGGTATTGCTTGTGAGAGGCTGCATCGGGGTTGTGGGCATGTATGTGGATTGTTAGTGGTGTTACGTTTGTGCGGATTGTGTGTTGTGTTTGTGTGTGGGCTGTTCATATTATTTGTATGAGGGGGGCTCAGTGTGGATTCACATTCACAAGTGCTGGAATGAAGTGATCTGAGATCACTTCCTCTATCTGCTGCAATGCATAAATTGAGGATTGTCCTTTACCACCTTTTCGTATTAGCAGATATCTGAAGTTTCACTGGGACTCCTGATAGGCCAGAGCCTGTTTGGCTCTAGCAGCCTTGAGTGCCGTGCAAAGACACCTTGAGTGCCGTGCATGGCACTAGTGCCGTAGGTTGCCTACCCCTGATATAGTGCGTGAGCGCCCTGTGTATTAATAATAATAATATTATAGAGTGAGTGTGACCTGTGTATTATTTTTATTTGTATAGAGTGTGAGGTGTGGGTGTCTTGTGTAGTGGTAGAGTATCAATCCTATATAGTGTTATATATATTTATATATATATATATATATATTAGTGTTATATAGCGGCCTATATATCCTGCTCCGTATAGTGTTAGCTGTATATATTGATATATTTTATGATAGGAGCCTGCTCCGTATAGTGTTAGCTGTATATATTGATATATTTTATGATGGGAGCCCGCTCCGTATAGTGTTAGCTGTATATATTGATATATTTTATGATGGAGGCCTGCTCCGTATAGCGTTAGCTGTATATATTGATATATTTTATGATGGGAGCCTGCTCCGTATAGTGTTAGCTGTATATATTGATATATTTTATGATGGGAGCCCGCTCCGTATAGTGTTAGCTGTATATATTGATATATTTTATGATGGGAGCCCGCTCCGTATAGTGTTAGCTGTATATATTGATATATTTTATGATGGGAGCCTGCTCCGTATAGCGTTAGCTGTATATATTGATATATTTTATGATGGGAGCCTGCTCCGTATAGCGTTAGCTGTATATATTGATATATTTTATGATGGGAGTCTGCTCCGTATAGCGTTAGCAGTATATATTGATATATTTTATGATGGGAGCTTGCTCCGTATAGTGTTAGCTGTATATATTGATATATTTTATGATGGGAGCCCGCTCCGTATAGTGTTAGCTGTATATATTGATATATTTTATGATAGGAGCCTGCTCCGTATAGTGTTAGCTGTATATATTGATATATTGTGTGATGGGAGCCTGCTCCGTATAGTGTTAGCTGTATATATTGATATATTTTATGATGGGAGCCTGCTCCGTATAGTGTTAGCTGTATATATTGATATATTTTGTGATGGGAGCCTGCTCCGTATAGTGTTAGCTGTATATATTGATATATTGTGTGATGGGAGCCTGCTCCGTATAGTGTTAGCTGTATATATTGATATATTTTGTGATGAGAGCCTGCTCCGTATAGTGTTAGCTGTATATATTGATATATTTTATGATGGGAGCCTGCTCCGTATAGCGTTAGCTGTATATATTGATATATTGTGTGATGAGAGCCTGCTCCGTATAGTGTTAGCTGTATATATTGATATATTTTATGATGGGAGCCCGCTCCGTATAGCGTTAGCTGTATATATTGATATATTGTGTGATGGGAGCCTGCTCCGTATAGTGTTAGCTGTATATATTGATATATTTTATGATGGGAGCCTGCTCCGTATAGTGTTAGCTGTATATATTGATATATTTTATGATGGGAGCCTGCTCCGTATAGTGTTAGCTGTATATATTGATATATTTTGTGATGGGAGCCTGCTCCGTATAGTGTTAGCTGTATATATTGATATATTGTGTGATGGGAGCCTGCTCCGTATAGTGTTAGCTGTATATATTGATATATTTTATGATGGGAGCCTGCTCCGTATAGTGTTAGCTGTATATATTGATATATTTTATGATGGGAGCCTGCTCCGTATAGTGTTAGCTGTATATATTGATATATTGTGTGATGGGAGCCTGCTCCGTATAGTGTTAGCTGTATATATTGATATATTTTGTGATGGGAGCCCGCTCCGTATAGTGTTAGCTGTATATATTGATATATTTTATGATGGGAGCCCGCTCAGTATAGTGTTAGCTGTATATATTGATATATTTTATGATGGGAGCCTGCTCCGTATAGTGTTAGCTGTATATATTGATATATTTTATGATGGGAGCCTGCTCCGTATAGTGTTAGCTGTATATATTGATATATTTTGTGATGGGAGCCCGCTCCGTATAGTGTTAGCTGTATATATTGATATATTTTATGATGGGAGCCCGCTCTGTATAGTGTTAGCTGTATATATTGATATATTTTATGATGGGAGCCCGCTCCGTATAGTGTTAGCTGTATATATTGATATATTGTGTGATGGGAGCCCGCTCCGTATAGCGTTAGCTGTATATATTGATATATTTTATGATGGGAGCCCGCTCTGTATAGTGTTAGCTGTATATATTGATATATTTTATGATGGGAGCCCGCTCTGTATAGTGTTAGCTGTATATATTGATATATTTTATGATGGGAGCCCGCTCCGTATAGTGTTAGCTGTATATATTGATATATTTTATGATGGGAGCCTGCTCCGTATAGTGTTAGCTGTATATATTGATATATTTTATGATGGGAGCCCGCTCCGTATAGCGTTAGCTGTATATATTGATATATTTTATGATGGGAGCCCGCTCCGTATAGTGTTAGCTGTATATATTGATATATTTTATGATGGGAGCCCGCTCCGTATAGTGTTAGCTGTATATATTGATATATTTTATGATGGGAGCCCGCTCCGTATAGTGTTAGCTGTATATATTGATATATTGTGTGATGGGAGCCTGCTCCGTATAGTGTTAGCTGTATATATTGATATATTTTATGATGGGAGCCCGCTCCGTATAGCGTTAGCTGTATATATTGATATATTTTATGATGGGAGCCCGCTCTGTATAGTGTTAGCTGTATATATTGATATATTTTATGATGGGAGCCTGCTCCGTATAGTGTTAGCTGTATATATTGATATATTTTATGATGGGAGCCCGCTCCGTATAGTGTTAGCTGTATATATTGATATATTGTGTGATGGGAGCCTGCTCCGTATAGTGTTAGCTGTATATATTGATATATTGTGTGATGGGAGCCCGCTCCGTATAGTGTTAGCTGTATATATTGATATATTTTATGATGGGAGCCCGCTCCGTATAGTGTTAGCTGTATATATTGATATATTTTATGATGGGAGCCTGCTCCGTATAGTGTTAGCTGTATATATTGATATATTTTATGATGGGAGCCTGCTCCGTATAGTGTTAGCTGTATATATTGATATATTGTGTGATGGGAGCCTGCTCCGTATAGTGTTAGCTGTATATATTGATATATTGTGTGATGGGAGCCCGCTCCGTATAGTGTTAGCTGTATATATTGATATATTTTATGATGGGGGCCTGCTCCGTATAGTGTTAGCTGTATATATTGATATATTTTATGATGGGAGCCTGCTCCGTATAGTGTTAGCTGTATATATTGATATATTTTATGATGGGAGCCTGCTCCGTATAGTGTTAGCTGTATATATTGATATATTGTGTGATGGGAGCCTGCTCCGTATAGTGTTAGCTGTATATATTGATATATTGTGTGATGGGAGCCCGCTCCGTATAGTGTTAGCTGTATATATTGATATATTTTATGATGGGAGCCCGCTCCGTATAGTGTTAGCTGTATATATTGATATATTTTATGATGGGAGCCTGCTCCGTATAGTGTTAGCTGTATATATTGATATATTTTATGATGGGAGCCCGCTCCGTATAGTGTTAGCTGTATATATTGATATATTTTATGATGGGAGCCCGCTCCGTATAGTGTTAGCTGTATATATTGATATATTTTATGATGGGAGCCCGCTCCGTATAGTGTTAGCTGTATATATTGATATATTTTATGATGGGAGCCTGCTCCGTATAGTGTTAGCTGTATATATTGATATATTTTATGATGGGAGCCTGCTCCGTATAGTGTTAGCTGTATATATTGATATATTGTGTGATGGGAGCCTGCTCCGTATAGTGTTAGCTGTATATATTGATATATTGTGTGATGGGAGCCCGCTCCGTATAGTGTTAGCTGTATATATTGATATATTTTATGATGGGAGCCCGCTCCGTATAGTGTTAGCTGTATATATTGATATATTTTATGATGGGAGCCCGCTCCGTATAGTGTTAGCTGTATATATTGATATATTTTATGATGGGAGCCTGCTCCGTATAGTGTTAGCTGTATATATTGATATATTTTATGATGGGAGCCTGCTCCGTATAGTGTTAGCTGTATATATTGATATATTTTATGATGGGAGCCCGCTCTGTATAGTGTTAGCTGTATATATTGATATATTTTATGATGGGAGCCTGCTCCGTATAGTGTTAGCTGTATATATTGATATATTTTATGATGGGAGCCTGCTCCGTATAGTGTTAGCTGTATATATTGATATATTTTATGATGGGAGCCCGCTCCGTATAGTGTTAGCTGTATATATTGATATATTTTATGATGGGAGCCCGCTCCGTATAGTGTTAGCTGTATATATTGATATATTTTATGATGGGAGCCCGCTCCGTATAGTGTTAGCTGTATATATTGATATATTTTATGATGGGAGCCCGCTCCGTATAGTGTTAGCTGTATATATTGATATATTTTATGATGGGAGCCTGCTCTGTATAGTGTTAGCTGTATATATTGATATATTTTATGATGGGAGCCTGCTCCGTATAGTGTTAGCTGTATATATTGATATATTTTATGATGGGAGCCTGCTCCGTATAGTGTTAGCTGTATATATTGATATATTTTATGATGGGAGCCTGCTCCGTATAGTGTTAGCTGTATATATTGATATATTTTATGATAGGAGCCCGCTCCGTATAGTGTTAGCTGTATATATTGATATATTTTATGATGGGAGCCTGCTCCGTATAGTGTTAGCTGTATATATTGATATATTTTATGATGGGAGCCTGCTCCGTATAGTGTTAGCTGTATATATTGATATATTTTATGATGGGAGCCTGCTCCGTATAGTGTTAGCTGTATATATTGATATATTTTATGATAGGAGCCCGCTCCGTATAGTGTTAGCTGTATATATTGATATATTTTATGATGGGAGCCCGCTCTGTATAGTGTTAGCTGTATATATTGATATATTTTATGATGGGAGCCTGCTCCGTATAGTGTTAGCTGTATATATTGATATATTTTATGATGGGAGCCTGCTCCGTATAGTGTTAGCTGTATATATTGATATATTTTATGATAGGAGCCCGCTCTGTATAGTGTTAGCTGTATATATTGATATATTTTATGATAGGAGCCCGCTCTGTATAGTGTTAGCTGTATATATTGATATATTTTATGATGGGAGCCTGCTCCGTATAGTGTTAGCTGTATATATTGATATATTTTATGATGGCAGCCTGCTCCGTATAGTGTTAGCTGTATATATTGATAGATTTTATGATGGGAGCCCGCTCCGTATAGTGTTAGCTGTATATTTTGATATATTTTATGATGGGAGCCTGCTCCGTATAGTGTTAGCTGTATATATTGATATATTTTATGATGGGAGCCTGCTCCGTATAGTGTTAGCTGTATATATTGATATATTTTATGATGGGAGCCCGCTCCGTATAGTGTTAGCTGTATATATTGATATATTTTATGATGGGAGCCCGCTCCGTATAGTGTTAGCTGTATATATTGATATATTTTATGATGGGAGCCTGCTCCGTATAGTGTTAGCTGTATATATTGATATATTTTATGATGGGAGCCTGCTCCGTATAGTGTTAGCTGTATATATTGATATATTTTATGATGGGAGCCCGCTCCGTATAGTGTTAGCTGTATATATTGATATATTTTATGATGGGAGCCTGCTCCGTATAGCGTTAGCTGTATATATTGATATATTTTATGATGGGAGCCTGCTCCGTATAGTGTTAGCTGTATATATTGATATATTTTATGATGGGAGCCTGCTCCGTATAGTGTTAGCTGTATATATTGATATATTGTGTGATGAGAGCCTGCTCCATACAATGTGAGGATTGCACAGTATGCCATTGTATGTTCCAGCTCTTCCTGGCAGTATGGCACCAGCCCCCGAGGAGAAGATGGCCACGGTGTGCCAGGAGCTTGATCTACTCACTCTCAGGCTCATGGACCAACTGGAACTACTCCGAAATAAGAGAACGTCCCTGAACCAGCTGATTGAGAAGGTGAGATGGCGCTGTCACTTTGCAGGTTATGGTTTTAATTACTCCATTTTGTCCCTCTATTTCTTGTTTTTATTTTTTTGAAATTCAACTTCGTGTTTTTAGATATAGATAGATATATATATTATGAAAAAGTATGGACTGCTATTTTTCATGGGGAGCGTGATGTTTCGCAATGGGCGGAGTCTAAGCAAAATTCAGTTTTAATTGCTAATTTACCCACAATCCATCAGTCACAGGAATCTAACTGAAGGCAAACCTACAGTCGCTATGCAGAGAGGAAAAGAAAATGGCAGCACCCCGTTAAGTAGAGATAGTAAGTAAAGGCAGAAGGTAAAGAGGGGAGTAAGTAAATGAAGACATGACAGGGTGTCTGTGACGGAGTCCCCTGTACCCCCACTGGGTTCCGCTGCCAGGGAACGGATAGGGGATTAGTTCTATGCGCTCCTAGGGGCTGGACGACACACATCCGCAGCGACCAATCGGCACTTGTGCCAACTTATCAGGAGAATGGTGCGAACCCAGTTTGAATGGGCGCTCCTTCTCCCATTGGTCGGCACTGACTTCCAAGCGGCCAGTGGGACGCCTGAGGCTGCAAAGCTGACTCACAGCTCCAGGAATTCTGCTTCTCTCTCCGGTCGATACCTCCACTTGGGTAGCACTCGAGAGAGCGCTCTTTGGGCAGCTACAAGCCTGGCCTCACAGCTCCCAGGTAGGGAGAGCATTGATTATAGCTCCGTTAGGAGCAGGTAGGGCTATCCGAACCGCCAGTACCCCAACAGTGTCCCCACCAACCCCAGGGACCCGTTCGTGGAGTCCTGTTGCGAAGATCCCGCAAGGGAAGCGTATCCTTTCGGGATACGAATGCTCCTCCTAGATGGCGTTCACCTATTCGAATGGCGGCCACCCAGGGGAGCCCTCATTAATTACTTCCATTGCGGTTTCACGCTTATGTTGCAGGTGCAAACATTCTGATTGGTGTGAACATTCTAATAGGGTACCGGGGTGGTCCACGTTTGGGAGACGAACGGGTTCCGATCACGTGAGCTCTCCTGAACGGTCAACAGGGTATACAACACAAAATACATGGGGAACCGTACATTACACAGGAGGCTAGTGGGCTAGTACAGCAAGGGTTATTCAAACCAAATCCTGGGCTTTATGAAAACACTTGCTTGTGATTGGAGTAACCTTTTAGCTTGCTCTACCAGTGGGCATACTTTGTGCATATGTGAAAACCCCAAGCTTGTGTTTTGTTAATGCAGATGGGTGTGAGTTGGTTCTGTTTTTGGCGGTTGCTATACTTTGAATTGGATTGCTGATTTGACACCAGACATCATATTTTAAAAGGTGAGATGTGTTAATATACATATCGTGCTGTATTCCTTGTCCCCTAGGGCTGGCTTTCCCTATCTCAGTCTCGATATTCAATGGGGAATAAGTTTGTGTCATCTCTCCAGTACAAGCAGGACATGGCGCCATCGGTTGTGGTTCTGGAAAGGTGAGTCCTCAGATGTGGCTCTAATACGCAGATAAAACAGGCAGTATATAGAATGGAGAGCAGGCGCACAGGGATGTGACGTTCTCTATTATTGTTAAATATATATTAGGTTTCCGTATGACAGACACGTTTCGCTGTCTGCTGGGAAAACACTTTATAAAATACTGCTGGTCCTGCAGTGGCGGATCCAGAGCCTGATCTCGGGAGGGGCACTTGTAGATTATTTAAAGAAATAATCCAGGCACAATTACCACTACAGCTCAGTGTAGTAGTTATGGCGCCCGTAGTGCCAGGATCCCATCCCAGAGTAAGTAGTCAAACCGTTTATGAACAGATTGACATCTTACCTGGGGTCTGCTGGGATATAGGGCATAGGAGCAGTGGTATGTTTTAGGGGTGAAGTGTGTGTGTGAAAGGTGCAGTGTGTGTGCGAGTGCGTGAGGGCGGCAGTGTATGTCAGGGTTGCAGTGTGTGTGTTAGGGGACAGTGTATGTGTGGGGCAGTGTGTGTGTGAGAGTTGCAGTGTGTGTGTGTATGGGGGGCAGTGTGTGTGTATGGGGGGCAGTGTGTGTGTATGGGGGTGCAGTGTGTGTGTGTAGAGGCAAAACTGCAACAAAGGGCACAAACAGTAAGAATGAGAACATTTTAGCCTGAAAACACATGGCTCCCCCCATTGTATCACATGGCTCCCCCCATTGTATCACATGGCTCCCCCCATTGTATCACATGGCTCCCCCCATTGTATCACATGGCTCCCCCCATTGTATCACATGGCTCCCCCCATTGTATCACATGGCTCCCCCCATTGTATGGCATGGCTCCCCCCATTGTATGGCATGGCTCCCCCCATTGTATGGCATGGCTCCCCCCATTGTATGGCATGGCTCCCCCCATTGTATCGCATGGCTCCCCCCATTGTATCGCATGGCTCCCCAATTGTATCGCATGGCTCCCCCCATTGTATGGCATGGCTCCCCCCATTGTATCACATGGCTCCCCCATTGTATCACATGGCTCCCCCATTGTATCACATGGCTCCCCCCTTTGTATCCCATGGCTCCCCCCATTGTATCACATGGCTCCCCCCATTGTATCACATGGCTCCCCCCATTGTATCACATGGCTCCCCCCATTGTATCACATGGCTCCCCCCATTGTATCACATGGCTCCCCCATTGTATCACATGGCTCCCCCCATTGTATCACATGGCTTCCCCCATTGTATCACATGGCTCCCCCCATTGTATCACATGGCTCCCCCCATTGTATCACATGGCTCCCCCCATTGTATCACATGGCTTCCCCCATTGTATCACATGGCTCCCCCCATTGTATCACATGGCTCCCCCCATTGTATCACATGGCTCCCCCCATTGTATCACTTGGCTCCCCCCATTGTATCACATGGCTCCCCCCATTGTATGGCATGGCTCCCCCCATTGTATGGCATGGCTCCCCCCATTGTATGGCATGGCTCCCCCCATTGTATGGCATGGCTCCCCCCATTGTATGGCATGGCTCCCCCCATTGTATGGCATGGCTCCCCCCATTGTATGGCATGGCTCCCCCCATTGTATGGCATGGCTCCAACCATTGTATCGCATGGCTCCCCCATTGTATCACATGGCTCCCCCCATTGTATCACATGGCTCCCCCCATTGTATCACATGGCTCCCCCCATTGTATCACATGGCTCCCCCCATTGTATCACATGGCTCCCCCCATTGTATCACATGGCTCCCCCCATTGTATCACATGGCTCCCCCATTGTATCACATGGCTCCCCCATTGTATCACATGGCTCCCCCATTGTATCACATGGCTCCCCCCATTGTATCACATTTCTCCCCCCATTGTATCACATGGCTTCCCCCATTGTATCACATGGCTCCCCCCATTGTATCACATGGCTCCCCCCATTGTATCACATGGCTCCCCCCATTGTATCACATGGCTCCCCCATTGTATCACACGGCTCCCCCATTGTATCACATGGCTCCCCCCATTGTATGACATGGCTCCCCCCATTGTATGACATGGCTCCCCCCATTGTATGACATGGCTCCCCCCATTGTATGACATGGCTCCCCCCATTGTATGACATGGCTCCCCCATTGTATGACATGGCTCCCCCCATTGAATCACATGGCTCCCCCCATTGTATGACATGGCTCCCCCCATTGTATCACATGGCTCCCCCAATTGTATCACATGGCTCCCCCCATTGTATCACATGGCTCCCCCAATTGTATCACATGGCTCCCCCAATTGTATCACATGGCTCTCCCCATTGTATCACATGGCTCTCCCCATTGTATCACATGGCTCCCCCATTGTATCACATGGCTCCCCCATTGTATCACATGGCTCCCCCATTGTATCACATGGCTCCCCTCATTGTATGACATGCCCCCCCATTGTATGACATGGCTCCCCCCCATTGTATGACATGGCTCCCCCCATTGTATGACATGGCTCCCCCCATTGTATGACATGGCTCCCCCCATTGTATGACATTGCTCCCCCATTGTATGACATGGCTCCCCCCATTGTATGACATGGCTCCCCCCATTGTATCACATGGCTCCCCCAATTGTATCACATGGCTCCCCCCATTGTATCACATGGCTCCCCCCATTGTATCACATGGCTCCCCCCATTGTATCACATGGCTCCCCCCATTGTATCACATGGCTCCCCCCATTGTATCACATGGCTCCCCCCATTGTATCACATGGCTCATGGCCGTCAATGCTTTGATATCCTACTAATCTGATTTCTCCATCTGTTCTTTATGACTTCCATTTGCCAGCTGTGCACCTGATGGGAATACGTCGTTTGAAGTGGAACGTGCTTCCCCTACAGCGCTAATGGCCACGAAGAGCGTGGATCACAGGGCAGTGGAGGAAATTGGCGCTACCGAACCAAGTATGTAACGTGACTTTCTATGTATTATTTAATGTCTGCACAAATTCCATATTACATATTATACCCTATTCGTGGAGCGTCTGTGTATAAAAGGTGGTTTCTTACCCTCTTGCAATCTATCTTGTAGGAGGTTCATAGTAGCAATATATGTCAAATATAAAACATAAACAGAACAATATATAGTGTGGATGGTAATCTAATCCTCCACAAAGCAAAGACAAATAGATACTCACATCAGGTAGAGACCAAAACCGCAATCCTAGATCACTTTGTGTGCGGCTATACATTAAGGTAACATAGGGGGAAAGTATCCAGACATTTATACATTAAGGTAACATAGGGGGAAAGTATCCAGACATTTATACATTAAGGTAACATAGGGGGAAAGGATCCAGACATTTATACATTAAGGTAACATAGGGGGAAAGGATCCAGACATTTATACATTAAGGTAACATAGGGGGAAAGGATCCAGACATTTATACATTAAGGTAACATAGGGGGAAAGGATCCAGACATTTATACATTAAGGTAACATAGGGGGAAAGGATCCAGACATTTATACATTAAGGTAACATAGGGGGAAAGGATCCAGACATTTATACATTAAGGTAACATAGGGGGAAAGGATCCAGACATTTATACATTAAGGTAACATAGGGGGAAAGGATCCAGACATGTAAACATTAAGGTAACATAGGGGGAAAGTATCCAGACATTTATACATTAAGGTAACATAGGGGGAAAGGATCCAGACATTTATACATTAAGGTAACATAGGGGGAAAGGATCCAGACATTTATACATTAAGGTAACATAGGGGGAAAGTATCCAGACATTTATACATTAAGGTAACATAGGGGGAAAGGATCCAGACATGTATACATTAAGGTAACATAGGGGGAAAGTATCCAGACATTTATACATTACGGTAACATAGGGGAAAGGATCCAGACATTTATACATTAAGGTAACATAGGGGGAAAGGATCCAGACATTTATACATTAAGGTAACATAGGGGGAAAGTATCCAGACATTTATACATTAAGGTAACATAGGGGGAAAGGATCCAGACATTTATACATTAAGGTAACATAGGGGAAAGTATCCAGACATTTATACATTAAGGTAACATAGGGGGAAAGGATCCAGACATTTATACATTACGGTAACATAGGGGGAAAGGATCCAGACATTTATACATTACGGTAACATAGGGGGAAAGGATCCAGACATTTATACATTAAGGTAACATAGGGGGAAAGGATCCAGACATTTATACATTAAGGTAACATAGGGGGAAAGTATCCAGACATTTATACATTAAGGTAACATAGGGGGAAAGTATCAAGACATTTATACATTACGGTAACATAGGGGGAAAGGATCCAGACATGTATACATTAAGGTAACATAGGGGGAAAGAATCAAGACATTTATACATTACGGTAACATAGGGGGAAAGGATCCAGACATGTATACATTAAGGTAACATAGGGGGAAAGTATCCAGACATTTATACATTAAGGTAACATAGGGGGAAAGGATCCAGACATTTATACATTAAGGTAACATAGGGGGAAAGTGTCCAGACATTTATACATTAAGGTAACATAGGGGGAAAGGATCCAGACATTTATACATTAAGGTAACATAGGGGGAAAGGATCCAGACATTTATACATTAAGGTAACATAGGGGGAAAGTATCCAGCCATTTATACATTACGGTAACATAGGGGGAAAGTATCCAGACATTTATACATTAAGGTAACATAGGGGGAAAGGATCCAGACATTTATACATTAAGGTAACATAGGGGGAAAGTATCCAGACATTTATACATTAAGGTAACATAGGGGGAAAGGATCCAGACATTTATACATTAAGGTAACATAGGGGGAAAGTATCCAGACATTTATACATTAAGGTAACATAGGGGGAAAGGATCCAGACATGTATACATTACGGTAACATAGGGGAAAGGATCCAGACATTTATACATTAAGGTAACATAGGGGGAAAGTATCCAGACATTTATACATTAAGGTAACATAGGGGGAAAGTATCCAGACATTTATACATTACGGTAACATAGGGGAAAGGATCCAGACATTTATACATTAAGGTAACATAGGGGGAAAGGATCCAGACATTTATACATTAAGGTAACATAGGGGGAAAGTATCCAGACATTTATACATTAAGGTAACATAGGGGGAAAGGATCCAGACATTTATACATTAAGGTAACATAGGGGAAAGTATCCAGACATTTATACATTAAGGTAACATAGGGGGAAAGGATCCAGACATTTATACATTACGGTAACATAGGGGGAAAGGATCCAGACATTTATACATTACGGTAACATAGGGGGAAAGGATCCAGACATTTATACATTAAGGTAACATAGGGGGAAAGTATCCAGACATTTATACATTAAGGTAACATAGGGGGGAAGTATCCAGACATGTATACATTAAGGTAACATAGGGGGAAAGGATCCAGACATTTATACATTAAGGTAACATAGGGGGAAAGTATCCAGACATTTATACATTAAGGTAACATAGGGGGAAAGTATCCAGACATTTATACATTAAGGTAACATAGGGGGAAAGGATCCAGACATTTATACATTAAGGTAACATAGGGGAAAGTATCCAGACATTTATACATTAAGGTAACATAGGGGGAAAGGATCCAGACATTTATACATTACGGTAACATAGGGGGAAAGGATCCAGACATTTATACATTACGGTAACATAGGGGGAAAGGATCCAGACATTTATACATTAAGGTAACATAGGGGGAAAGTATCCAGACATTTATACATTAAGGTAACATAGGGGGAAAGTATCCAGACATTTATACATTAAGGTAACATAGGGGGAAAGAATCAAGACATTTATACATTACGGTAACATAGGGGGAAAGGATCCAGACATTTATACATTAAGGTAACATAGGGGGAAAGTATCCAGACATTTATACATTAAGGTAACATAGGGGGAAAGGATCCAGACATTTATACATTAAGGTAACATAGGGGGAAAGTATCCAGACATTTATACATTAAGGTAACATAGGGGGAAAGGATCCAGACATTTATACATTAAGGTAACATAGGGGGAAAGGATCCAGACATTTATACATTAAGGTAACATAGGGGGAAAGGATCCAGACATTTATACATTAAGGTAACATAGGGGGGAAGTATCCAGACATTTATACATTACGGTAACATAGGGGGAAAGGATCCAGACATTTATACATTACGGTAACATAGGGGGAAAGGATCCAGACATTTATACATTAAGGTAACATAGGGGGAAAGTATCCAGACATTTATACATTAAGGTAACATAGGGGGAAAGTATCCAGACATTTATACATTAAGGTAACATAGGGGGAAAGGATCCAGACATTTATACATTAAGGTAACATAGGGGGAAAGTATCCAGACATTTATACATTAAGGTAACATAGGGGGAAAGGATCCAGACATTTATACATTAAGGTAACATAGGGGAAAGTATCCAGACATTTATACATTAAGGTAACATAGGGGGAAAGGATCCAGACATTTATACATTACGGTAACATAGGGGGAAAGGATCCAGACATTTATACATTACGGTAACATAGGGGGAAAGGATCCAGACATTTATACATTAAGGTAACATAGGGGGAAAGTATCCAGACATTTATACATTAAGGTAACATAGGGGGAAAGTATCCAGACATTTATACATTAAGGTAACATAGGGGGAAAGAATCAAGACATTTATACATTACGGTAACATAGGGGGAAAGGATCCAGACATTTATACATTAAGGTAACATAGGGGGAAAGTATCCAGACATTTATACATTAAGGTAACATAGGGGGAAAGGATCCAGACATTTATACATTAAGGTAACATAGGGGGAAAGGATCCAGACATTTATACATTAAGGTAACATAGGGGGAAAGGATCCAGACATTTATACATTAAGGTAACATAGGGGGAAAGGATCCAGACATTTATACATTACGGTAACATAGGGGGAAAGGATCCAGACATTTATACATTACGGTAACATAGGGGGAAAGGATCCAGACATTTATACATTAAGGTAACATAGGGTGAAAGTATCCAGACATTTATACATTACGGTAACATAGGGGGAAAGGATCCAGACATTTATATCTTATGGTAACATAGGGGGAAAGGATCCAGACATTTATACATTAAGGTAACATAGGGGGAAAGGATCCAGACATTTATACATTAAGGTAACATAGGGGGAAAGTATCCAGACATTTATACATTAAGGTAACATAGGGGGAAAGGATCCAGACATTTATACATTAAGGTAACATAGGGGGAAAGTATCCAGCCATTTATACATTACGGTAACATAGGGGGAAAGGATCCAGACATTTATATCTTATGGTAACATAGGGGCAAAGGATCCAGACATTTATACATTAAGGTAACATAGGGGGAAAGGATCCAGACATTTATACATTACGGTAACATAGGGGGAAAGGATCCAGACATTTATACATTAAGGTAACATAGGGGGAAAGGATCCAGACATTTATACATTAAGGTAACATAGGGGAAAGTATCCAGACATTTATACATTAAGGTAACATAGGGGGAAAGGATCCAGACATTTATACATTAAGGTAACATAGGGGGAAAGGATCCAGACATTTATACATTACGGTAACATAGGGGGAAAGGATCCAGACATTTATACATTAAGGTAACATAGGGGGAAAGGATCCAGACATTTATACATTAAGGTAACATAGGGGGAAAGTATCCAGACATTTATACATTAAGGTAACATAGGGGGAAAGGATCCAGACATTTATACATTAAGGTAACATAGGGGGAAAGGATCCAGACATTTATACATTAAGGTAACATAGGGGGAAAGGATCCAGACATTTATACATTAAGGTAACATAGGGGGAAAGGATCCAGACATTTATACATTAAGGTAACATAGGGGGAAAGTATCCAGACATTTATACATTAAGGTAACATAGGGGGAAAGGATCCAGACATTTATACATTAAGGTAACATAGGGGGAAAGTATCCAGACATTTATACATTAAGGTAACATAGGGGAAAGGATCCAGACATTTATACATTAAGGTAACATAGGGGGAAAGGATCCAGACATTTATACATTAAGGTAACATAGGGGGAAAGTATCCAGACATTTATACATTAAGGTAACATAGGGGGAAAGTATCCAGCCATTTATACATTACGGTAACATAGGGGGAAAGGATCCAGACATTTATATCTTATGGTAACATAGGGGGAAAGGATCCAGACATTTATACATTACGGTAACATAGGGGGAAATGATCCAGACATTTATACATTAAGGTAACATAGGGGGAAAGTATCCAGACATTTATACATTAAGGTAACATAGGGGGAAAGGATCCAGACATTTATACATTACGGTAACATAGGGGGAAAGGATCCAGACATTTATACATTAAGGTAACATAGGGGGAAAGGATCCAGACATTTATACATTAAGGTAACATAGGGGGAAAGGATCCAGACATTTATACATTACGGTAACATAGGGGGAAAGGATCCAGACATTTATACATTAAGGTAACATAGGGGGAAAGGATCCAGACATTTATACATTAAGGTAACATAGGGGGAAAGTATCCAGACATTTATACATTAAGGTAACATAGGGGGAAAGGATCCAGACATTTATACATTAAGGTAACATAGGGGGAAAGTATCCAGACATTTATACATTAAGGTAACATAGGGGGAAAGGATCCAGACATTTATACATTACGGTAACATAGGGGGAAAGGATCCAGACATTTATACATTACGGTAACATAGGGGGAAAGGATCCAGACATTTATACATTAAGGTAACATAGGGGGAAAGGATCCAGACATGTATACATTAAGGTAACATAGGGGGAAAGAATCAAGACATTTATACATTACGGTAACATGGGGGAAAGGATCCAGACATGTATACATTACGGTAACATAGGGGGAAAGGATCCAGACATTTATACATTACGGTAACATAGGGGGAAAGGATCCAGACATTTATACATTAAGGTAACATAGGGGGAAAGTATCCAGACATTTATACATTAAGGTAACATAGGGGGAAAGGATCCAGACATTTATACATTAAGGTAACATAGGGGGAAAGGATCCAGACATTTATACATTACGGTAACATAGGGGAAAGGATCCAGACATTTATACATTAAGGTAACATAGGGGGAAAGGATCCAGACATTTATACATTAAGGTAACATAGGGGGAAAGGATCCAGACATTTATACATTAAGGTAACATAGGGGAAAGTATCCAGACATTTATACATTAAGGTAACATAGGGGGAAAGGATCCAGACATTTATAAATTAAGGTAACGCTTTCCAATCTCCGAGGGAGAGACATTTAGAATGGTACAATGTGTCATACTGGCGGAATCCGCTTATAGCTACACTATCATTATATATATATATATATAAAATATTAAAGGGCCAGCCAGGCTGGAACTAGCACTGTCCTGGGAATGCATTAAATGGGAAGAAATAAAGTCTCTCTAGGGCAGCTCTGTGCACTTAGTGCGGAGGGGGGTGTGACACTGGGTGGGTGGGTGGGGGGTGCTATGACCCTGGGTTGCCCCCCCTCCCTCCCCCCATGGCAGTCAGGGTGCTCTCTCTCACACTAAGAGCAGCTGAACTTGCCGCACGGAAAGAAAGTAGGGGCGGGGCTAAGCAGAACCGGGGGCGGAGCCAAGCGTCGGCGGGGCTTGATACTGCCCTTACTGGCTGCTGTCACTGCTGCACATGGAGGTGCAGTAAGATGGAATCCCTGCCTCTCCACAGGCTTCAGGGAATCCACTCCTCCTCCAGCCCACTGTCTGTCAGTAACAGTGTGTGACTGTGTGTGTGTGTCTGTGTGACTGTGTGTGTGTGTCTCTGTGTAACTGTGTGCGTGTGTCTCTGTGTGACTGTGTGTGTGTGTCTCTGTGTGACTGTGTGTGTGTCTCTGTGTAACTGTGTGTGTCTGTGTGACTGTGTGTGTGTGTCTCTGTGTGACTGTGTGTGTGTCTCTGTGTAACTGTGTGCGTGTGTCTGTGTGACTGTGTGTGTGTGTCTCTGTGTAACTGTGTGTGTGTGTCTCTGTGTGACTGTGTGTGTGTCTCTGTGTAACTGTGTGTCTCTGTGTAACTGTGTGTGTGTGTCTCTGTGTAACTGTGTGCGTGTGTGTCTGTGTGACTGTGTGCGTGTCTCTGTGTAACTGTGTGCGTGTGTGTCTGTGTGACTATGTGTGTGTCTCTGTGTGACTGTGTGCGTGACTGTCTGTCTATGACTGTGTGTGACTACCTGTAACTGACTGTGTGTGTGTAACTGTCTGCCTATAACTGTGTGTGTGACTGCATGTGACTATGTATGTGTGACTATCTGCCTGTGACTGTTTGATGTTGCCTGTAACCGTGTGTATCTATCTGCATAGGCATGTGCACGGGGTGTGCCTGGACATACCCTTATCCCTGCGGCACGCGCTGTGTGCCTCCCTCCGTGGGCCGGTGAGGGAGATCAAAGATCTACCTCACCGGCCCACAGCAGCATGGTGGGAGGCAGGAGAGGATCCGGGGGGAGCTCTAGCCAGCAGCTCCGCCAGCTTCCTCTCGCAAGATCTGAGCATTGCCACGACAACGCTCAGATCTCGCAAGAGTCAACTCTAGCCCTGCAGGCTGCGGGGCTAACGTTCACTCACCACTGGACCACCAGGGATGGCAGCAGCACGGTTCACCCCTCCCTACATAAGGCAAGAAGGTGAGCGGGGATATTAACTAAACGGCCCACCCACCTCCACACAATACACACAAACAGCACCCACACACATACACACACACTCTAACAGCACCCTCACACATACACATATAGCCCCCTCACACTAACAGCACCCTCACACTAACAGCACCCTTACACACATAGTATGTGTGTGTATGTGTGTGAGGGTGCTGTGTGTGTGTGAGGGTGCTGTTAGTGTGTGTGTGTGTGTGTGTGTGTATGTGTAAGGGTGCTGTTACACACACACACTAACAGCACCCTCACACATACACACACAGCACCCTCACACTAACAGCACCCTTACACACACAGCACCCTTACACATACACACACAAACGCACACACTAACAGCACCCTCACACACACACACAGCACCCTCACAAACAAACACACACAGCACTCTTACACACACACTGCCTGCACACACACACAGCACCTACACACACACCTGTATTGTGTGTGTGTGTGTGTGTATGTATGTATATGTATGTGTGTGTGCATATATTATATATATATATATATTAAGCAGCGTGTGTTTGTGCTTTAGGGTGCAAGCCCTTATGCAATGGGCTGCACACGCCTATGACTTTCTGTCTGTGACTGTGTGCATGTGACTGTCTGCTGCTGCCTTTAACTGTGTGTGTGTGTGACTGTCTGCCTGTGACCGTGTGTGTGTGTGTGTGTGTGTCAATGTATATGTGACTGTCTGCCTGTAACTGTGTGCATGACAGTCTGTGACTGTGTGCGTGTGACTGTCTGCATGTAACTGTGTGTGACTGTATGCCTGTAACTGTGTGTGTGACTGCCTGCCTGTAAATGTGTGTGTGGGGCTGCAGGGATTTTGTCGAAGGGGCAGGGGTTTTGTATTGGGACAGGAGTGTTTATAAGGGGGGATAAGCAGGGGATTTGTGAACGGGAGACAGTACAGGATTTGTAGAAGGGTCAGGACAGGGGTTTTGTAGGAGGGGCTGACAGCATTTTTTGCAAAGTTTACAATTTGTAAAAAAAAAAGAAAACATTTTTTTTACAGGTTTTTCTTTTGGGAGGGGGGGGGGGTTGCCACGCAATGGATCCGCCCCGGGTGCCAAATGTTCTAGGTATGCCCCTGGTTAGTACAGACTCTGTTTGTTATCCTTTCACTTATGATAAAACTAATTAACAAATGTTTGGTGATTACTTGCCAAGTTTTTTTTATTCTTTTTTTTTTTTTTTTTTGTATTCTTTATTTTTATTGTGCAAAGATTGACATGCAGGCTTGAGATGCCATGACGGCAGCAACGAGCATAGTAGGAACATACATGAAGATTGTGTCATGGCATTTTATGGGTAGAATAAAACCGGCTTAACTGTCGATCTGAGAGAGAAGTAAGGTATTGCATGAAGCATGGTATATGCTAGGTAGGAGCTAAGGAAAACATAGTATGACATGCTAGGATTAACACTGGAGATATTATGCCACTGGCCCTTGTCACCATTATATGGGAATCCCCGCATTACAGCCTTGGCTAACTGTGGTGAAAGGAAAATACTATTAGCACAATGCCGGGTGGGTAACAAAATAAAACAATGGAGCATAATAATTGCACTGGGTGCCTGCTCAGCCAGATGTGTTAAATATCTGATTTTGGTGCTGCTGTGTGTGGCCTAGCGTGGGGGGAGGCCTGTGGCCGAGTAAGACCCTGCATTTGCAGCTAACCAATGCCCATCAGTGGCTGTACACAGTCCTGATCAGTGGAGTGTCCAGGCAGGCTAGAGAGCTGCGAGGCTTTGTCTGTCCCTGATGAACCCAGGTAAGTAATAGCTTGTGTTGTAGCATGAATCTTCACCTGGGACAGCGATCCTACTCCATGTTGCTTTTCCATACGACAGATATGATCCCTCCAAGGGTGTGAGTTGTGCCGTTGGCAGTAGATCACAGCAGGAACGTGTCGGCGGTGTCCAGCAGACCTCCTCGCTTTTAGCAACGTTGTAGTGGTTTACCTAGCGGGCTGTAGCTTGGCGTGGGTCCTAAGGTGAGTTGGCTTTGCTGCAACTGTTACCTTGGATCTCCTCCTTCGGCTTTCACAGCGTGGAATTGTTACATCAGGACAGCGGACCTTCCGCCACTTTTTAGTAGGAGCCAGAGCTTGTGTGTTCGCTGAGGAGCATGAGACCCATGTTGTTTGTGGGCCCCCGGTGGGCCCCTTGTCTATTAGGTTTGGGCTTGTTCCGACGCTTTGCATCAGGCATGGAGCCATCAGCCACAGGGGTGAGTAGCATTGCTTGCTGGCACTCATTTGTCTCTCCTCAAGCTTGCGCCAGAATTCCGTAAATATTGCATCCAGCCTTGTGAGAGTGGATTCCCTCAGGCCTTGTGGCATGGGGTGAGGACTTGCGCCCGCCATCTTGGATCCTGCCGATTTGGCCAGCAGGAACGTGTGGTGGGTCGCAGGGCTTGTGAGTAGGGTGTGAGTGCTGGGGCCGGAATAACCCCAACCGGCAAGAGGGGGGGGGGGGGAACGGGAGCCCTTGCTATGCCCACTTCTGTCAGTAATATAGCCAGCAGGAAGATCGGCCGCTTCTTCCACGCCAGCACCCACAAGTAGGCTGCAATTGTGTATCAAGTCCAGGCTGCTCATTGTGCGTCTGAGGTGGTGCAGAGGTAGATTCAGCCTTTTGCCAGCCTTCAGATGGCTGGGTTTGGTGAGACAAAAGTTCAGATTTAAGGCACTTCAGGAGTTTCTCACACAGAGCACACTCTGCATGCGGCCATTCAGGTTGGAAGCCAGGCCCCGCCCCTCATTTTACTTTCTTAACCCCTTCATCTCGGCCTTTAGCAATGTCAGTAAGTTTACAGGACAGCGGTACCAGCAGCTGCCATGCTGTGATCTTCAGACAGCAGAACACAGAGACTGACTGTAACTCAGTGTGTTCACCTTAGCGGGGAGTTGGGAGATCAGCCACCCGCCCTCACAGAGACAAAGGTAATCGGAGGGTGACTGGCAGACAAGGCCAGTGAACAGACAGTGTCTCACTCCACCACCAGGGGAAATGTGTGTGTCTTACAGATACCAAAATACACTGTAAGCGAGTATATGTTTCTGACATTGTCTATCGGTGTGTGTGTGTCTAAGTGAACTTAATATTCGTGTGTTTTTTTGTCTTTCTGGCAGTTATATCAGTGAGTGTTCCTGAAATATGTGTGCATGTGCTTGAAAGTATGTATCAGCGTCTGTGTGTGTATATATTTGTGTGTGTGTGTGTGTGTATATATATATATATATATATATATATATATATATAGTCAAAGATGAAGTAGGAGCACTCAAAAGGACTTTTTTCGGTGATTTTAATGTAGTGGAAAAAGGTTTACAACAAAGTGTAACGCATCTATTCAATCGACGTTTCGACCCCTAAGGGTCTTTTTCAAGATCAAACAACTAGTGACAAAACGGCATTTAAATATACAATACAGATGAATAACTCACCAATCGCGTGCGTGTGATTAGCCGAACCCGGAAGTGTCCCAACGCCTCACGTGGTGCTGGGCGTGCGTGGTGACGTGCATCGTGGTTGCTAAGCAGCGAAGCTATACCCGGAAGTGTCCGGTCCTCGCTCAAACTACTGGGCGTGTATAGTGACGTGCACCCCAGTTGCTAAGTGATGGAGTGTACGCTCCCAAGGCTAAGATACATGTAACAAACCCTCGTGAAAGAACTGCTGTAAGCAAAATTTAAGGGATCTCGAAAATGAGATCTAGATGTGGGATATTTGGAAGTGAAGAAGTACTTAATTCATATTCTATGAAAGAACATTTTTTCTTACTATTCATAATGTAAGAATGAGACAGCCGAGGGGTCAATAGTGCTCCCACTGTTAAACGTGTGAAAGTGTATCAATAGTGACAAAGTGACATATACAAAAAAAGTTACAATCTACTCGGCAACTATGTCTCTAAAAACATCAAGGGTCGATCTTCTCTAGCAAAGCATCATGAAAAAATTATGAAAAAATTAATTAAATGTCAATACTGTGACTAACTGACAACCATAATCCACGTCATATGGACGTGTGTAACTTATACTGGAATATCCACTCGGATCCAAAGGTATATCTATCGAGGATCAAGAATCGTATTTAGCTAAGGCATAGAAAATATATAAGAAGAATTTTTCAAAGGAACATCGTGAAGGAGATATATTAATTGAGTCCTTTTGGAGTGACAGTGTCAAGACGGTGTATCCAATAGGTTTCACGCTGCAATAGCATTTTGGACCTGTCTCCTCCTCTGGGGCTTAGTGGGACATGATCGATGGCTATGAACTTCAATGTAGGGAGTCTGTGATTCAATTGAAGAAAATGTTTGGCAACAGGCTTATCTGATTTCTGGTCTCTGAATGCGGTAGTGATGTTAGATCTGTGTCCGCGTATTCGTTCTCGGAGAGTGAGATCAGTTTTCCCCACGTATGAGAGGCCACAGGGACATGTAATTTATATCCACAGGGACATGTAATATATATCCTATAGACTGTAAGCTCGCTT